>NC_030439.2:9877842-10092842 GCF_001660625.3 Ictalurus punctatus | reverse complement strand
CCACCAAGTCTTCCCTTAGCTTGAAACTTATCCGTATGTTGCATTGTGCTGGTTTCACATTTATTTAAATTAATATGGGATATGTTTTTAGAATTGTTGCTAGAAAATGGTGTTAGACTTGGGAGGAAGATCTTTTGTAACCAAGAGAATAATTTGGTCTCCTTTAACTGAATTTAGGACACTGTGGTGGTTTCAGATTTTTTTTCTCAGTCTTGTAAATGCATGCTTTTTTCCTTTACCTTTCATTGCAGTTACTCAATAATATGATTTATGACGAACAGCTGAATAACAAACTGGGACATATATATAGGCGTATATCTTATTTTAGACCTTCGTATGTATTCTTTTTTGTTGTTGTTGTTTTTACAAACAAACATATTTTAAATTTATGAAATATGCATGAATGTGTAAATGAATGTTGTACACTTAGCATCTATTCCATTGCGTTAAAGTGTTATATACTGTCTTACTACCTATGAAATGGGCAGTGGTAAGCCTGATGTTGTTTTTATTTTTACATTTTTCTGTGTATTGTGGTTGCCGAAATGTGTCAGTCAGAATCACATGTAGGTTATCCAACATGTATTTCATGCCAATGGTGGTAGTGTCATTTGCTTCCCATGGTGCGTGATGTGCATGAGGTAAAAATGGATGAAGATTTTGAATTCACACAGAGATGACTGACCAATAACATGCAGGCAAGGCATCTCCCAAGTGGAGAAGCCATATGGCCCTCTCTCTCTCTACTGCAGTGAGACTGATGTATTTGTGAATGTGGGTCATTTTTAGCAGCCATTCTTTTTGCCACTCTCCCTATATGGAAAATAGTACTGTCTGAAAGAGCAGGGCTTTAACATTTGGCTCTGGGGCCCCAGTTCCATAATGTCATCACTGTAATGTCTATATTAATCTGTTTGATTCAGCAGAGACACACTAAAGGTTTTCCTGCAAGGCTAATAAGTCACAAAGCTATGGTCCATCTGCCATCACACACAAACACGCTCATGTTTGTTTTATTATACTAGTGAGGACCTTCTAGACATAATTATAAATGCAGTTAATTAATGCTATACTACACCAAATCGGACCTTAGTCTTAATCTCAGTAACCAAAAGCTCTTTTAGCTTTTTTGGGTTTTACTTTTTTTTAAAAAGACCCCCCCCCCCCACACACACACACACACACACACACTGTGCTGCTAATGGAGTCATAGCACCTCTATATGAACGTTTCTATATATAAGCAACAGTGCAACAACTCCCAAACCCTTAGTCGCATACCCCGTTCCTTTTGTATCATCAGCCTTTAGACATTAGTGATGTGTCATTAATGAACAAGTCAACTTGAGCTGGCTCTTTGAAGTGAACACCATATCTGTAGAGCAGTCATAAATCATGTGTGTCTTTCTTTGAAAGAATGAGCAGTATTTCGTTTTCATAATATGAATGCAGTGTTCATGATCATTATCATACTATGAATACAGTGTTCATTGAGATGTGCCGATAATATAAATGCTGGAATCTTACAGTCAATGAAAATACAGACAGGTGAAAAATGTCAGGCACAAACTACATAAAGTGTCTCAGGTGTTGGGCCACCACTATCCACCATATTGGCTTCAATGCTCTTGGACACAGATTAGAGTCTCTGGAAGTCTCTGGAACTGGCAGGTAGACTACCATTCTTCTAAAAAAATATTTCCTCAGTGTTGTTTTGATGCTAGCTGTGGGTGTAGCTGGGACGTTGGAACCTGGAATAGACCACTTCCATCAGGATAGAAATGTTTTATCACTTTGTATTGATTTGCAGTTACCCTTCCCCCTAAAGGGACAAGTGGACACAAACCATCACAATAAAATGTTCCCAAAGCATAATATAGCCACCAAGTCTTCCCTTAGCTTGAAACTTATACGTATGTAACATTGTGCTGGTTTCACATTTATTTAAATTAATTTATAGCAAGTGTGATGGAAAATATGCAGTTATTTCGTTAATCTACATCTAAATCTGAGCTACGGTATTATTAATAGATCAAGCTGAAAGAGTTGGCACTTACTGGGGAGGTGACCCGATTGCTCTCATTCGCTGAAAAAAGCTGGAATTCCCATCACTATATCAGGGATGGTTTAACCACAGATCCACACTCTCCAAGAGATTACCTACTTACTGCTAGAATATGGCTAAAACTGACAATATGTTGGTGCACAGCAAAATCACCAGTTTTGATTTAACACCCACAGTGTTCAATTCACACCCTTCAGTGTTAATATAAGTCCATTGGACTCATATAAACACTCTGGGTGTTAATTCAACACTAGGGATTTTACTGTGTGTTTCACACATCATAACATGGATGTTCTGTATGGTTGTGGTGTGGTAGTGACTTCAAATGGATATAAATGAATATGATGAAAGAAAATCCCTGCCCCAGTGACTCTGTATGTAGTTAAAAGAGAAGTGAGTTGACAGTCAAAAGGATTAGCCTCTGAATCATTTATTTCAGTTGTGGAAACACACACCTTTTCTGAATATTTGAATACTTTGAAGTACTGGCCTGGATTTGGTATAAATGACTTTCAGTCATGTACTATTTGCTCAATGACAAGAGAATGTATTTCAAATGAAAGTGTGTTTGTGTTCATGAACACCCTTCTCCATTATAGAGGTGTTGATTATGCCCAAAGCTCATACATTCATGATTTTAACACCAGGAATAACTATTAGCGGAGATCTACTAACATGCTCTAAATGAAACAGATCTAGCTATGATCATAACTGCATCCAAGTTCAATCAGACATTAGACAACATGTGACTGCAATTAACCTTAACTGTTTGGAGATTTTCACTGTTGTTGACAGTTCATATTGTACATAAAGCAGATGAGGCTATTACAGTTCAGTAATATACAGTGCATCCGGAAAGAATTCACAGCGTTTCACTTTTTCCACATTTTGTAATGTTACAAAAAATTTTATTTTTAATAAATTTGCAAAGATTTCAAACAAACTTCTTTCACTTCGTCATTATAGGGTATTGTTTGTAGAATTTTGAGGAAAATTTTGAATTTAATCCATTTTGAATAAGGCTGTAACATAACAAAATATGTTAAAAGTGAAGCGCCGTGAATACTTTCCGGATGCGCTTCATGTTCATGCCTGCTTCAGTATGGTGAGCTCACACTTGCCTTTAAGTACACTCATGTCAGCTGGTCAGAGTGATATGAATACACTCTATGTGATTAGTCAAGCATTCTGCATCCAAATCCGTACTGCATAACTATCAGCTCAATGCCACATTAGTAAATTAGTGACCTATGACTCACACCTACTCTGGCATAGAAAATTTAGCTGTAAATGGATTCTTATCCTAGACTGCCTGTTCCTTAAAATATACTCTAGTCAAGCTATTAGAGTAATCTTCAAAATATTTTATTCACATTGCTGACTTGAAGGAGCAACAGCACTAAAGAGCAAACAGTATATTAAGGGTACTTCTCTACATCCAGCTGACCCTACTTTAACCCTTTACATCCACTGTAATTAAAACCATATAATTACACACTACTTTGGAGAATCAAATGTAATTAATAAGTAGCTTCCGCAGCTCACAAAGATGCCATTGATCAGCATGCTTTCATGGTGTAAATCACTATCATTATTCAAGTCATTACAAGGCCTCTGAGGCGGAAGTGTGCTACTGAACTTTCAATTTAATGTTAATACTGACAAAGCAGTGAAATTGTGATTAACTAGGTTGGCTGGTGCTTTGAATTAAAGTGATAAAATACACTGATTAAAATGCAGTGGTTCTTTGAGATAAATTGTCGTTTTATTTTGAAGTTTGTGCTAAAGTGATGTCATTTAATAGAAAGATTAGAATGAAATAAATATGTACATTTTGGTCCAAAGGTCTGTGAGAGAGTATGTATGACAACATGACCACAGGTCTTTATCTGTGTCTGGTGTTTCTGCATCGTAATCATATCATATCTAAAACTGCTGTAAACAGATTTAACAATAATTCCAAACTGTAAACAATATAACAGATACATGAAGTATATTGATATTTAAAAGAAGGGTACAACTTACAGTTAAATTTACAGTCAAAACTTCCAGTGCAAAGACAAGGGCCTGAGGTGTTGAAGGGAATATTAAGAATGAATATTATCAACAATGTGTTATGAGAGAATTAAGTGTAGGAAAATATAAAGAAAATGTTCCCAGTGCAATTCATGTGTTTATTGTGCTCTCTCATGTCATTTATTTAGAATAGTTCGACTAGTTTACATCACTGTGACTAGGTGTGGAGGTGTCAGGTGGTTCCCTGCTTGCTGTCCGGTGAGAGTGCTGAAGGAGCTGGAGTTTGGTTCTGGTCTGCTTGATTCTGTCTAGCCTGGAGCTCCTTCACCTCTGCCAGAACCTCCCTTGCTTCCTCCCATGAGGAGATTGCTTCCTGTAGCAACCGTTCAGTCGCTGCCCTCCTGCTTTCCCAGTCCAGCAACTCAGTAAATGTGTCCGTGTCCTTCATCCCTTTAAAATGGGGCGAACTCAAAAGCCACAAATTGGGCGAGTCAACAGTCTTTGAATAGGGTGAATTGTTGCCAATGGAAATAGGTGACTCTGAACCTTTGATATGGGTCAGTTCAATGCATTTCATACTGGGTGAGCAGGAAGCCTTTGAATCAGGTGAATCAACACTCTTTGAACGGAACTGGTCCTTGTACTGAGGTGACTTTGAGGATTTTGAATGAGGGGAATCCTTCCCTTTGATGCGAGGTGATTCCGTTGTCTTAGTGCGGGGTGAATCCTTGGCCTTAATTCGGAAGGGAGAGTCTGTGCTTTTCCCATGAGATGAGCTGTGAGAGCTGGAACTCTTAGACTGGGGGGAATCTGAGCCCTTTAAATGACACAGCCATGGGGAGTCTACGCCCCTCAGATGGGGGTAGTAACACATTCGTCCTCTTTGGGGCTCCTGCCCCTGGATCTCCGCCAGTAGTTCCTGGGTCCTCTGTAGCCGCTGAGTGATTAGGTCTTGAAGGTCTCTTGTGAGACTCATGGGGTTATCCAGTGAGCCACAGTGAATTCTTCCCTGGGCTACAGGATTCTTCCCTTGCTGAGGGGTTTGAGTCTGGCTCTGGTGGCTCCAGGAAAGTTCGCTTTCTCGGGGCAGGCTGCTGGTCTTCACCCTGCCCTCCACAGGGGTCTCTCGGGGTCTGGAGACATCAGTGCCAGCACGCCTTCGTGCAGGGGCTAACAAGTCAAGGTTTCCCCGATGGTCCTTTACCCACACAGCATGATCATGTTCCAGCATGCCAGCATCTTCCTCATGCACAAGGTCAAGAGTCAGCATCCCATCTGAAGAGGTTGAGGCCTGTGGATGAATCATTGACATCATCCTCACGATCACTGAAGTATCATAGGGACAGGAAGACGTTTAAATCATATTTCCTTATATATTGGTATACAGATATAAAAGTCTCATAGCAGAAAGTCTTGAACTAAGGGATCATCACAGATCTCTCTGAATAACTGACTTCTGACAGAGGTCAAAGCAATACTGAAAAGTCACCCACCACAGCCATAAGATGACCCCGTGTAGGCAAGCGGCGCCCAAGTGGGATCTTGGCGCGGTCTCGTGTTGGGTGAGATAACAGGCTGTCTTCCTCAATTGTAACCTGCAAGGACATAAAAAAACAAGAGAAGGTCTAGATAAACCAGTAAAGAACCTTATTCAAACAGTTAGTCATTTTCAGCCAGATGTTCTTCATTTGAACATGCCCCCTGTGAGTTAATTATTGACAAGACACAACATATGATGTAGTGAGCTAAATTTGGTTCCAAGTGCTAATTAATTGTACATTTTTATTCTGTAGACGTCATAGCAAACTCACAGTTCCTTACATACTATATGCTCTACACAGATCGTACAAATTCACATTTCACACTTATACAGAAAGTGAAGCGTTACCATCACTGGGATTACACGGTTCACAGCTAACATCTGAGTGTCATCTCAGCAGGTTTTTCTTAGCTTTTCCTATAAATTGGAAACTATTGGTAAATGATATTACAAAACATATTGAAGTGGATGACAATTGTTTTTTTCTAAAATGAGATGGAAAAATGTGTTTACCACTTTATTAAACTGACTTCATCTTATTTCTAACTGTCAAAGCAGCCATGTTTTATGTAGGCTATGATTATGGAAATTAAGCCATATTTCAAGGAAACATCCACCACAGAGACAGTAATGACGGTTTGTAATTTTTTTTTTCATCAGCAGTGGTGCTTTGCATATTCTTCTAAAATGATTACAAACATAAAGCTATCTATCCAATTCACCAAGAAAGAAAAAAAATAAGAGAAAGCTGGGGTCTGGGAGAATGAATTAATATGGACAAATATTATACGGAAAAAAAAAGAGAAGAGAAAAGCAGACACTGGAGTGAATGGGTGGAAGTGGGAGCATGTGACCAACGAACAATTATGGGAACAAAAATATATAAATAAAATAGCCAGAAACAAAGAGCACCAGAGGATTTTTTTTAAGGTTTAAAAGATTACCTCATCCAGAATGCGGTTCCTGGCTCTTGTAATGGCTGTGTTCAGAACATTGATCCAAGACTCCTTTTCCTCTGGACTAACAGCCAAGAACACAAGATTGGGAGTCTAAGAAAAAGAAAAAAATAATGAGAACCTTTATAGACTGTGTGTTTCTGGTGAAACAATTTTGTTGTAAATATATGTATTTCTTAATAACATCTGTCATCAAGAACAGTCATGTTTATTCAATAATGTTTATAGCAGTGCTGAAGGAAGTATAAAGTGGGAAGATAAAAGAAGATAAATAAGCACTGCCTGGGGTTATATTTTGTGTGAAGCCTAAAGCCAGGAAAATTCAGGTGCAAAACATATCCATGTGTTCCCTTAAAAATCATGAAAAACTAACACTTAGAAGAGAACAAAAGATGGTTGATTCTTAGTCCTGAAACCCTCTTTAACCAACACACACACACACATACTCGCCCCCTCAAAGTTATATACAGGCAGCTGTGAGTTTTACATTACATTGGGCACAACACAATCAACTACAGCACAATTTTCATCCAAGAAATTTTGTGTAAACGTCTAAAAAGCAAGCAAAAATACATAATTTTCTCATAATTACAAAAATGATAAATGGTTCATCTAAATTTCCAGAAAAACGATCCAAAAATAGTATGCATTGTGTGATTTTGTGAGATCTAATTCCTACACGCTGAACCTTGACAGTAACCTGACTCAGAGCAAACTGACTGACGATACACTGACAGATGCTGACATATTTCAAGGAGAGGGTTTGTTGTTGTGACACAGCAATACACTGTAGTCAAAAACAGAAGCTGGACTATAGTTCATGATGTATTCTGTCTTCTACAGAAGAAGATACTCTTAAGGCACTGAGAAATGTATGTTTATGCCAGCTGAAGATATCGAAAAATCAGCTGAATTTTAATTAGTAGGCTGCAGGTGGAAAGCTTGTAAACCCATGTCTGTCTCAGTCAATTGTAATTACGACAGCATAATTTTTTTGGTGGATAAGAAATAGATAATCAAGCAGTTTGCTAAACATACAGATATGCAGCACATCTGTCTACCCTTTACCCTTTAGAATTAAATGTAACTGATAATGAGGGTAGGAACCCTACAACTGGGATATTCTAATTTCTCCTCGCTAACCCATTATTTACTTCACCACGGTGTGTGTGTGTGTGTGTGTGTGTGTGTGTGTGTGTGTGTGCCCATGCAAATAGGACTCACGCGGGCCCCAGGTTGCCGGCAGCGCAAAAGAGTGAACTTGCTGTGGTTCTTCTTGCTGCGACTCTTGGCTTTGCGCACCTCCTCTGATCGCTCGTATTCAGCCAGGTCAAACACTTCATGTGTCTTACCATCATTCTTCATCTGCAAAGAAGTGTAGGGGGGAAGCATGCGCTGTGAGCACAAATAGCCCACTCAACCACATGGAAGGGTGCAAGTTGTTTCTCGTGTCGATTAATTGACAGCCATCTGTGTCCCTTTGACAATGTGACTGTGCCACTGACAGTGGGGCACAGCAGGCCACATTAACTTCAGCCTGAGGGACAGAGATAATTACTGATCTCTGTTATCATTAAGCACATGCTGTGACAGTGAGGACTTGAAGCTCGGTCCTCACAAACACACATTGAAAATATATGGACAAAATGGAAATTTTACAATTTAGCTAGAAAAAAACCGTATTCCCAACATTTAAAAAAAAAAAAAAAAATGACAATGGAACCTCAACAATACAACAGGAATAATGTGTGGGGGGATGGGATAAATTATGACTGAGAGAATCCAAAAGGAAACCAAAGATGCAAGATGCAGTTAAAAAGACAAGTTATTAAAGAATATGTACATCACATTCGGAGAGACAGATGCAAAATTTAAAATATATATATATATATATATTATTAAATGCCCTGCAATGGATTGGCACCCTGCTCAGGGTGTACCCCGCTTTGTGCCTGATGCTCTCTGGGATATGCTCCAGGTTTCCCTGTGACCCTGAAAAGGATTACGCGGTATAGAAAATGGATGGATGGATGGATGGATATATTATTAAATTAACATTTTAATATTAATAACATCTTAACATTTTAATAATAGTAGATCGCATTATAAACTGTTTTCTGTATGTTAGATTTAAACAACTGTTTCTACATACTACATGTTCATTTCTAAATTCATTTAAAAATCTTTTCGACTTTCAGTTTTGAATTTTTGCAAAACACCAAAGCTTCAGAGTGGACACTGTGTTTCAGACAAAGGCGAGTGCTGTTCCCAGTTGGTTTAGCTCTTCCTATTATTTTGCCTGTGAGATGGCTGTGAAAATGCCTCATTTAAACACAGGTCAATGCTCATTAAAGCTGGCTGAGTGAAAAATTTATATATTTATTGAGTCTGAGCAAAGGGCCCAAACACAATATCTCCTCTGGGAGACTACAATTCCCAGAGGACCACGGTGAAGATCACATGAGTTCACTGTGGAACAGAGACAGAAAGCATCTGAAATAAGAGGTATAAAAATCACTTGTAGATGTCTGTGTTATTGCAGTGACCCCAGAAAAATGGTAAACTAGCAGCTACAACGTACAGACTCTGAATTCTGTACGGTTACTAAGCTTTCACCATAGCAACAGAAAGGAGCAACAAGGGAATCAGTAAGCAGCTTTGGTCCAAAAGATCAAAGTGGTCAGAGTTGATGGACCACCATATACATCAAATACACACAGCGGGTATGCACTATAATCAAAAATATAGACAAAATTTGACATTTATTTTCTAGAAACCGTGAATATGCCTAATACTACGTGCATAGCCTCATTCCTTCTACTTAACTGGGCTCACACAGAATGTGAGCAATTAAAATGTGAGGTACACTCACAGTCACAG
This sequence comes from Ictalurus punctatus, assembly GCF_001660625.3. Lineage (NCBI taxonomy): Eukaryota > Metazoa > Chordata > Actinopteri > Siluriformes > Ictaluridae > Ictalurus > Ictalurus punctatus. The sequence goes on along the minus strand of NC_030439.2, from coordinate 10,083,386 downwards.
AGAATGTAGGGGGTAATGGTTTTATGGGGCAAAAGTTCCCTGGAGGAGAATGCCAGGGTTCTCTCTATCACATCAATATTTCACTCCCATGCTGTTAGGCCAGCATGTTTCAGACAGGGGGCCATCGTGATCCAAGGATTAACCACCTCTAAAAATAACCTGCTAACCAACCAACCTCATACTGACAGTGGGGATTGCAATTAAGTACAAAAAGCATTAGGAGAAAAGCAGACACATTCTAAACTGACCTGCTTGCACTGGTCTTATAACATGCCTGGGTCATTATTAGAAAGCGGGGATTAAAATAGATGGAAGTTTTTTAAGGGACTACAAATCACTATATAATGTTTCCTGATTTAATAGTTTAATCATTTATAATGGATTATTATTATTATTATTATTTCAAATTACGATTGAGTGATATAAATAAATTATATTCCTATATTTCAAGACATTTGCACATTTGTCAGTGAGGGAAAATAGTATCCAGAGACTTCCAACTTTGTTATTTAATATACTTCCAGTGCATATTGATTACAAAATTATGTATTCATATGAATGCAATATGCATGATTTCACAACATGCTCTCAGAGTAATGATAAAGAAGGTAAGAGAGGAGCCGCTTGAAAAGCGTTGCAGGTTGACCTGAAAGTAGCAGGAACAACAGTTACACAGAGAACAATAAACAATGTCGTACACCTCAATCATCTGTGTTCCTAAATGCCACACCAAACTCATCTGCTGATAAAGAAGCACAGGGATGCACATCTAAATGCATTTACTCAAATCAGAAGTTGGCATGTTTGGAGAAAGAAAGGTTGTGCTTATTATCCCAAGCATACCATACCACATCTCTGCAAAGGGTACTGGGGCATTACATGTCACTGAAGGAAACATAAATGGAGCAATGTACCAGAACATATTAAAAGAGAATTGCATCTCGTTGGCCAAGAAATTGAATCTGGGGAGAAGTTGGAGACAGCGACCCCAAACATACAGACAAAGTAACTGAAGAAGGTCTTGCATTGCCTAGCCAGTCTCCTGATGTGTGTGCCATTGAAAATGTATGTTTTTTTTTTAAATTATGAGTCCTTCAGAGGAACCCTTGTAACCTTGGGGAATGGAAGACAATACTTCAAGGATATTTATTTCCCCTCAATGTATATAGGTTTCCTAACTTACAGCAAAACAGTGGTGCTGCGTTTAGAAATAAACGTTTTAAAGTTAATTTAATGATATTTTTATTTATTTATTACGGCAGTGCAATGCACTAATGATTTTTGGAGCACATGCCTGGAAACAAAGGCACATGGTTTCAAGTGTGGCTACTCGTTAAGTATTTATTTAAAATTAGTGTAGACCAGAGCAGTGGGATTATGTACACACAGCCTGTGCTGAAAACCTTCACAGGGGAGCAATAAAACACATTCTTATTAGTTTGGCTCCAAGCTGTAGTCAACATAATCCAAGCACCCTGCAATTACATGTCCAGTATTGCTTGTTTGTCTTGGGGTTTTTTTTTTCTCCTTTTTTGCACAAGCCAGGTTGGAATTAAAGGTGGGAAATGGGTTTGCAAAATCTCTTCAATCAATATGGAAAATGCTTTCAAATCTGATTGGCATTATATTGATGTAACAAGCTTCCCCATAATCATGATCTAATCCCAAGCATCTGCTACTCTAAATAAATTAAATATGGAGTGTAACACAAACTGAAAGGTCGTGATTCACTGTATGAATAATTACACTGCTACTGCAATGGCTACATTAGATAACATTTTATACCACAAATATCATGTCTCATGCATGAATGACACACTCCTACTGCTGTGTGGTGCAGGTTGTGTGATACATTTCAACTCAAAGCTTTTGGAAAGGCCAGATCTGGCATAACTTATTAGCGTAACACTTGTGTACTCAACATCCAGAAAGAGCTACCTCCTATGTTGAAATGTATTTGCTAATTAAATGGAGGGTTACCTAAGAATACACACTGTACATATTTTCAAAAATAACATTTCCCTGATTAAAGAACAAAAGCATGTGAAGTACATAACAAGTTGTGACCAATTCAGTCGTGCAATATTTCAGCCAATAAAACATTTGTCTAAACACAAATCTAAATACTTAAATGTTACTTAAACTATAACTGATTCAGTATAAACATCCTCATTACATATAATAATCCCAGTTGCTTAGCATGAGCCTTCTACTTTCTCTCAACATGTCAATGATACAATGTTGTTTGCAGAGAATCATTGGAGTTAATTCTGATTATTTGCTAGAAAACAAGTTCCTAGCGGCCGTTGACTATTTTTAAAATTAGCCCACCCTGGTCATTAACTGTCCTGTCCGCCGCTTCTCCCCTAAGCAAGGGGCAGTGTGATCGATCCATGCCTCAAGGTCCCTCTATTAGCGCTCGTTCCCATTTTTGACCACTATATGCAATAATAACTCTATGGAGCTAAATGTGGCAGTGAGCAGGCTGCCCCATGATTTCGTAACATCTTGAAAGGAGAGCAAAACAAGAGAACCTTTATTTATATCTGTCAAATAACATTATTTTAAACTGTTGTTCAGCCAGAAGATATGATTAGTATTTCAACTGCATTTAAAATGTATGGAGATTAACTTTTGTTAAATAGCTGATATAAATGGTGATGCTCTGCAGTACTCTATAGTACAAATATTATATGGCACACAAGTTAAGCACGAATAGTACTGCCTTTTTATCAGAAAAAGATGGTGTGTAACATTTCCCCCTATGCTTATTAATCAGAATATATATCATATAGTTACTTGCACTGACATCATGCTGGCAGGCACAGGCCTGTAGCAGATATAGTAACACGTACTGTAGTGTATTCTGCCACTCAGTCTGGAGATCTAGAACCCTGTACATTTCACCCGCAGGTACCTGAGACAGCCAGCAGCAGCAGCAGCATGATGCAACCCACTGACACTCTCTGCTAAAGAAAAAAATAGCTCTGGGTTCTTGAGTGCTGAGATGGTACTAATGGAAGGTGATATAAAGCTTATACATATTTTATGGCATTGTAAGGCAGGTACATTGATGAAAGAGATATAAACGAAAGAGATACAAATAACATCTGAAATAATGTTTATATTGCTTTTCCACACCAATATAAACCACAGTTTAAATATGCCACATAAACCAACTAAGGAACTTTCTGTATTTCGATAAAAAAGATATTGCTTTTCCTTAGCCTTGAACCCACATCCAGTTTGTGCTTGCCAAGTTAATTTTTACAAGGCCTAATTATAAAAAAAAAAGGTAACAAAGATAATTAGATTGCAAAATCTGCTGCTCATCACATAGTGCACATCCTGTGCACTTGCTCTGAGAGTGAAAATCCCAAAGTGCAAACTGTCACAGCAGCTCCCATAATAACATAAATGGCTTGTCCTGTCTTTGTTCTAGCTTATTTTCTCAATTTACTTAATAATGAGACGAGCAATGATAACATCGCAGATTTAGTTCAATTTGACTCAAAGGGAGCAAACCATTTCCTCTACCACTTACTGCACAAAAATGACTAGCTGTAGAATTTTAATTATAGGATCATCAGTGTGCTGTTAACCATCCTTTCACTGAGATACTGGAATGAGGAGAGCATTTGCAGATAGATAACAGCTCAGTGTTGCAAATGACTAAGTGTGCATGTGTGTATGGCTTGGCCTTGCATTCAGAGCTTTGGGGATCCTTCTACACAAAAAGGGGTGCAGCTGCGTCTTTGATCTCCTAAGTGAGTACTCCCAATTGTACCTAATCCAAAAGGCTGCAGCTGAACTTGTAAGGACTAGGCCATGCAGAAACATTAAAATGCTACTGCAGTCATCATTAGAATAAAGGCATGGTCCAGACTGAAATGAGGAGAGGACAGCTGTAGATGGTCTTCTTATTTTGGAACAATCCAATGTGCTGGCTCCCAAAGTGACAGAGTTGCAAAATTAGTCACGCTTCAGGCTATGATATATCTGCTGCACTTCTGTGCAAATTACCATCATTTGCATCATCTTGGTAACACTTTCTATGACGGACATATGAGTAATGTACTACAAATATGTTCAAAACATGTGAGAATGCATGAATGAGTGAAAATGCATGAAAATGCATAGCAAAGAAACCCTGTTTCAGTTTGAACAGTCTATTATTCATTGTTTATTTCTTTATCTCTATTAATAACTGCAGTATAGTTGGCTATTATTCCATGTATTAAGTGGAATATTGGGTTTGATTCAAATGAGAGAAATGTAATATTGTCAATCATGTTAAAATATATTGAAAATATCTCAAAATACTACTTATAAGTAGTATTTTTCATATTGGTAGTGGGTTATGCACAATACTTAGCTTCATTAGTAGTTACAGAATAAGGTGAATAAGTGAATAATAAGCTTGAACTTTAAGTAACTAAATCATAACTTCATCTTCAGTAATCACTGGTCAGTGTGGAGGTGAGTCCTATCTCAGAAACACTGGGAATAAGGTGTGAATACACTCTGAATGGAATGCCAGCCCATCACTAAAGACAATGCACACATATTCACACACTCATTCACACCTTGGAGCAATTTAGAAGGGAAGATCCACCTACTGGCATGTTTTTGGGAGGTGGGAGGAAACTGGTGAACTGAGAGGAAACCCACTTGGAGAGCATGTACAGGAACTCCGTACAAACAGTAACCTGAGCTCAGGACTGAACCAGGGACTCTGGAGCTGTGAGCAGCAACACTCTTTGCTGCACCACTGTTCCACCCAAAATCATAATTACCATACTGTTTTCCAAAAATGAAAATGGCATGTTTAACCAATAGAATACGAAACATGTAGTACAGTAAACCTATGCCTTAGTTTATTAAACAACATCATAGGTTTATTAAGTTCTACTGTACCTATCAAAATCTGGAAGATGGCCAGTTTTGGAGGCCGATAAATTTTAAGTGACAATCTGCAATAAACACAAACCTCTGGGACATCACAATGGAAAGAACGGTGAAACTAACTACCTAGGTCCCCTAGGGGGTAGGGGGCTCATAACTGGTCTGCAGTGGGAAGAAGATGGGAAAGAGGATCACAGGGATTTGCTTTGCATTTGTATAGTCACCAGACAGCCGACTTTATTGTATATCATTATGTATCGTGATACCAGAAATTCAGAAAATCTGACTCACTTCTTTTTCGAAAATATACAGATGGTCACCCTTGAGCATCACAAAGCGATTTCTCCAGATTTCTCTGAAAATGCCTTTGCCACAGAACTTCCGGATCCAGCCCACCTTGTCTGGCTGTGAAGATATCGGCACAGCATCCTGAACACCCTGTTAGAAAGAGACAGAGAGAGAGAGAGAGAGAGAGAGAGTAAACCTGGGCTTATATTACATAACAGGAATTAAAGTGCTGGGGAAAACTCTTTTAGACAAAGGCTCTCCTATACTCCTATAACACACAGCAGTAGCCTGTGGTGCTGCTGAAAACATTGTAATGAACACTACATAGCTGCTTTAAATGGACTTTAAGGGCGTGGTCAATTAACTTAAATACTCAATTTTGGATTAGACAAAATATATCAACTTTATGTTCTCTACAAATGTGGGTAAAGAGTATTTGAAAAGGTTCTGTGCTATACGTTAGATAAGGCAAGACAAAGGGGTTAAACCCAGTGATATCATGTACACTGATTTATGTGTAAAAGCATCAGCCTTGAATTAATATAAACAGCATCTCAATTTCGCAGGATAGCACATGTATAAAATTCCATATAAAACTGCTGCAGTGAAAGAGTAGATTTGTTCAAAATCTTACCCTTTTGACCAGATGGCTCTTCTTCATGGTGAACGCGAACTGTAAGACTTTATTTCCTGAACTGATCCCGCTTGCTTGATATAATCTGAACGGTGCTGTTTGTTGTACTATTCTTCTTTTGTTGACTTTCTCCGTGTGCACTCGAAGATTAGGAGCGTTATAACGCCACTATTCGCCGTCGTGAGCCGCCTGCTCTCCAGACTGGCTGGTCGGCTCGTATATTGTAGGTTTACAAATCGCGGGCATACACACTCTCTCCATTGGCTTTTGGGTGGCTCCCTGAGAGATGCTGCGAGTTGCAGTGAAGCACCTAATCGACAATAGTCCGGGTTTATAAACGAACCCAACTGCTCCCCCTACTGGCTATATCAGGCTGGTGCTGGAGCTACAAGACTGATAAGGTGGAACACACGTATTGTTAACTAGGCTTACTGTTGAGTTGTTAGTCACTTTACACGTAAAGGGTTTTTTTTTAAGTCGTAACACTTTTGTAACATTTGGAAAAGTTTTCCTGAAATGCTGGTAGTTGATAGTCAATACATTATATGTTTAGAGTGGTCTCTAAAGCAGTGGTCACCAACCATGCTCATGGATATCTACTTCCTGCAGAGTTCACTTCCAGCCATGCTGAAAAGAACAATATAATCTGTGAAAGAAATTCTAATGGTTTCCACTACAAATACCATTACAAACTATAAGCTGTTAACCATTAAAACCATTACCAAATGTCAAAGGTGTTCTATTGGGCCATAATGGTATCCACAACATGGCACCAATAGAAGGCAACAAATTACCAGTAGACACCCACAGGGACCATTATAGTTTGCATTAAAACCAATACAATTCCCATTACAAACCCATTAAAACCATTACAAATTCTATGAGGGTTTCTTTTTTTCCAGCAGGAAATCCTGACTGAATCTCATCAATATGAAAAATCCTCTTCATTGGACCAGGTGTATTAGATTTTGGCTGGAGCTAAATTCTGCAGGAAGGCAAATCTTCAGGAACTGCATTGGTGAGCACTGGTTTAGAGGGTTTCCTAAATGCGATGTTGGATCATCAGCATCCAACTATCAGGACAAGGAGGTATATCTACTTACTGTTCAGTAATATTACTTGTCAATTCAGAAACCTAATTTGGGTACTTTGTTACTTTAACTTTGTATAGAGTTCAGGAATTAGAAAAGGCTACACATTTAAACATGAACATAATTATTCTCACTTTGAAATGACATTTTCAGTGATACATTAGTTCATTAATTTTCTGTAACTGCTGTGCTTCAATTCACCAGGCAGGACACAAGAAAGAGAACCCAGAGGAAACCCACATGTACAGAGAGGAACATGTGAAACTCTACACAGACATACATATGTTAAGCAATGAATTGGGGACCCTCATGAATTGGGGACCCACTGTGAGCCAGGAACACTATCTACTGCACCACTGCTCCCATTTTCCCTTGATTTACATAATTAATTTTATTTTGATCACAAACAGGCTTATATACCGAAACAGATTTCATAGAAATGAACCTAGTAGCAGTGGCACTTTTAATCAGAAATAGTCTGTTAAAGCCTGAGTCTGCAAGTATTGGTGATTCGTTCACGTGTTTTGACTCATATGCCCTTCTAATAAAAGAAGTGTTAAGAAGTCTACAAAATAACACTTCCCTTAATAATATAAAAATGTGGAAAGAAAAAAAAAATTCATAGGAACAATCTTACACAAGTTCAGTGATTACCAATACTGTCATTTTGGTTTATTAAACTTAATTTAAAATATTCATTCTTCAGAATCACTTTAAAGTATATCACACTGTATATCTGCAAAGAGAAATCAAAGAGTAAACAAAACATATGTGATTCAGAATAGGCAGAAACAGTCTGCATTCATGACCTTACATTGAGAATCTCCTTAAGTGCAAATGCCCATGTGTCAATTCAGTAATTTTCTAAATGTCATCAATGATAGACCATGTATGTCACATACAAATCTAATGAAATCAATTAAATAGTTTTAATCACATAATAGCTAAAGGTTATTGGTGGCTGAGAAAGTTAGTAGTCAATAATAAAAAGCCCATCATATGCATTATAAAGTATATAAGTATACATAACCATTACACTATTACAGAAATAAGCTGTTTAATAAATTACACCAGCATCACATATGCATACAGTTACCTTTTAAAAATCATGTTTGTAGTTAAGGTCCAGTTTTGACTCTGATGGGAGAATATGTATCTCTGTGCAGATGGGCATTATAAACAATAATGTGAAATGTACATCAGTACATATGGACATAAGAGACTGATATAATGTGGGTTACACCAACATGGAGACAGACCGCTCTGATAGGTCCTGTCATATTACATTATCTGCAGTCAGTCCATTAAAAGACACAGCCGATCTATGGACGCCTCTAAATTTAGTTTTCACAGGAAGAACCTTATTTATATACAGCAGATCAGACACAACATACCGGCTGTACAGTCAGGTTTTGGGAGGAGCTGATTGTGTTCTTGTTGTCATAATGCTGTCATAAGAGGTCATATTGATCACATTAATAAACATGAAAGATCTTGAGTGTAACTCGCATGTACAAATCACTTTCTCTTGTTTTGGAGTCCAGGATCATATCATAGTGTTTCTTTGACTCACAATACGGTCTACTCCGGCCATTGGAGAGAGGAATGTTTGCAATGAGTGGGATGGTTACATGAAAGTAGCTTTCGGCTCTGAACACACACACACACACGCACACACACACACGCACACACACACATGCACACACACACACACACACACACACACACACACACACATGCACACACACACACGCACACACACACACGCACACACACACACACACACACACACACACACACACACACACACAACACTATATTATATTAATAAGAGAACGACTGATGAGTGTTCAGCGCCTGGTTGGTGGACGTCCAGCTCCATGTGACACCCTGTCTCCCCCATGTCTCAAGCCAGCTGCTAATGTCACCTCCTCTAGGAAACTGTGAAAGAGGGAGGAGAAACATTACCATGTTTACACACAGTCAAATCAGCACTAACATACATACTAATCAATGTGCTTGGAGGTTCATCATATTTCTGGTATCATCTGGAACTCAACATCAAGTCTAGATAATAAAGAACTAGTTCATCTTAATCCTGGCCAACACATATTTCAGTTTAATCTTTGCTCTCATAAGGCAATCTTGTATCTCTGAGATGATATCTTTACAGAAGACTCAGACGTTGTATATAAAATAGCAAAAATCTTTCAAATAAATAAACAAACAAGCAGTCTGAATACTTTCACAATAGTAAAATATATTATAATACAGCACATACATATTATTACAGTAATACACTTTTTAAGCAAATGCTGTTGGTCCCCTGTGTAATCTTAATAATCTGTATGCTCTGTTATTTATTACATTTATACTGATATTGACTCCAGCACAACACAAAGCCACAAATGAATATTATTAAGGCACAGTGCTATCATTTACATGCCAAATAAAGATGTATCTAGAACAAATCTAACTCTTATCTAATCTAATCTAGTCAGGCTGGGTAACTATGTTCTGAATGCTAAATGATGAATGAAGTCTCCTAATGAACAAGTGTAGATAGATGGATCCCATATATGCACACTCATTGTATTTTAAATAACACAACTCATGGCTACCATAAAACTATCAAAACATAAAGCTGATGCAAGAAAAAATGTGAAGGGTTAGAAGTCAGAACGAGAGGTGAAGAATGAAAAGCTCCTGACCTCTTGGTGTTGTGAATGGTTGTTCCTCCAAGCACAATACGAACTCCTGGCATGGTGCGGTTCAGGTTGTACACAGTCAGTGCTTCTTCATACGTGGCTCCTCCGATGATGAACACAATGATGTCCTGTGGCCTGAATTGGAGGGACCCACAGTGTGTGACATACAATAACTACAGCAGTCTGCACTCATAAATGCATACAAGATGAATAAATATCAGCAGATTTTAAAAAGTATAGGTAATTTAATAAAAGTATTAAGGCCCTTGCTGCAGTGTATTAATAGATAACTTAAAGCTAGATAACTTCTGCAGCTCTCCAGCGCCTCAGAGTATGTACAGTCATTAACAAATAATTACACAGCTGATAAGCTATACTCCAGGTTAAGATTTTCAGCCGCAAATTCCAGTTTTCCGTCCATCATATGGATCATTAAAAGAAAGCATTGGAATATGTAGAGGCGGTGTTATCTACGTTCTCAAATTACATTTACAATATTTCTGCTATAAATATGTACTGTTAACCTTTATTATTTAACTATAAAATGCCATACTTTTGCTCCCAAAACATTTTCAGCATGTTAAACCTCTAACGAGAAGAAACAATATGCTGGACTGTTGTTATAGTGATGTTAACAAGGCTTTTAGATTTCTCCTCCAAACTCTTTTTTGGTAAATCTGATTACTTATCACTTTTCCTTCAACCAACATCAATACACGCAGAGGACTAATAAAACCCAAAAACACATCATCTGGTGCTGGTCGGCTGATGCCATCTACCGCCTCCAAGGATGTTTTGTGTCTATGGATTGGGATTTGTTGAAATTTGTGGACTTGGAACTGTGATTTAGTCATGGACATTGTAAAACTCTACACCCTTTACATTACAGGAGCCTGTTCATGATACATGGCTGAGTTTACATTAGAAGATCCCTTGACCATCAGTACATGTTTTATATGTACACATATAGGAAGCTTTAATAAAGTTATCGGAATGCAGACATTTTTTCCAGACCAAAGTGCTTCTTAATGTAAAACCGAGTAGTGTCCAGCGCTTTCTTTTATCACTGAGCAATCACATTGTAGCTCAGAACACACCTGATAACAACCAAGAGCCATCTCCTACTTACCATAGTTAGACTAAATGTTGAGAAAATAGTATCATCTTTATTAACGCCAAATTATAAATATTACAACGCTATTCATTAACCGGTAGAATGCAGTGTTGTGGTGATTGCAATGTGAATTATATGAAACATCTAGTAGACATACAGCTTTTGATGTATTCATGAGTCATTATCATGAGTCATTAGAGTGCAAATTAAAGTCAAAAGACTAAAGTCAAATTAAGCAGATTAGACATGCAATACAGACCACAAAGAATCACAGCCATGAAGAAGAAAGACTTGGTAAAGGTATATAATTGTCATGTATGTATCCGAGTATGTGCTGTATGAACCTGTCTCGCAGAGAACTCGGCCCGAGGTAGGGAAACTGACTGTCCTTCAAACGGCCTTTAATTAGCTGATCCAATGTGTCATGCAGCAGGGGCTGGTGCTGGGTATAGACATTCTCAACACCCTACACACACACACACACACAGACACACACACACACATAATTGTGTATTTTTGTCAGTAGAAGTGTACAGAGTGAGATACAAATATATAGACAACCATATACCACTGGTTTACTCTGTGACAGTTTCACACAAACTCTCAGTAATCCATCAATAACTCTATGTCTAAAATGAGTTTGGAAGAACACTTATTGCCACTCAGTGAATAACTATGTACCTTGAGTCCTTTGAAAAACTGTTTGGTGATGGCCACAGCATCTGTAGGAGTAATGAGATCACTTCCTCTGACCCGTTTGCCTCCGTACTCGATCACAGCTTGTACCATCTGTTGTGTGGGAGGAAAAAGTAGAACTAGAATTTGCCAAAAAAATATTGGCATGACTCAGTTTAGCATACACTTGCCTTATTTACTAGCATGATTGCTGTTGCAGTGTAATAAACACATCAACAGAATCAGCGATGTATGAGTCATCACCTTGCGGTATTTTTCAGACACTCCTCTCCTGTTTAGTTCTTCCATGAGACTGGGCAGGATGCTGCTGCTGTGTCTCTCATAGCGCAGAGCATATAGCATCACCAGACGCACCGCATCAAGTTCCGTCAAACGTGGGTTCTGCAGCACACGCCGCACATACTGCAGGAACAGGGAAACACCTCAGCAAAGGTCCAAAGGACCAACCACAAATCCTTAAAACTCGAAACCAAAGCCAATATTGTCTTTATTCCTGTCTCTGTGCTCTTATTCACCTTTGCTCCACTTTGGAGGAAACAGTCTAAGACTAAATAAAGCTGTGTTTTCACTTCAACTTCAACTGTGAGGCATGTGTTAATGAGTGCGAGGAGTGCGAGGTGTGCGAGGTACCTGCTGGGCGTTAGAGTGATCATTCTGGCATGCAAGCTCCTGCTCCACCTCAGATACCTCCATTAACTGCCTCTCACTGACTAGACGAGACAACTCGCCCACCACCGTCACATGCTTGGACACCGTGCCCGACATCTTCTTAAACTGCGGGTAGTTATCCACAAATGCCTGCAGAGAGAGGGTGGGGGAGTACATGTAAAATTTTGACATTGTAAATTTAAGTACTTACTAACTAAGCAATAAACATGGAAATGTGGGTGGAGCCAGAAATGAAAAAAAACTGAAGAAAATCGATTGGTCACAGAATCAATTCAATCAACATGTTGAGAAGAAAATACTAGCAAACCCAAATCACCTTTTTTTAGCACACTAATTTTAGTACTACTGTTACATTTCCATTGAGTACAATGGAAAACTGGGAAAAACTACATCACATAAAAATAAATGCTGAGTAAAAAGTAAATTAGACTTTAAACGTTCCTGTATAGTTGCTAATGTTGTAAGAGTTTACTGTTAACCTCCAGAGAACAAATCCTACCTACTGTAATGAGATGGAAAAAAAAGGACCCAGGTGTTCAACTGGGGAACCAATAGTTCTGGATTTAGAGGAGCAATGCTACAGTGCCAGTGGAAAATTGCTAATAAATCACTCTGCTTCAAGCTGAATCCAGAACTAAATAAACTTGACTTCACTCAATATCCTCACCTTCATGTCAGCAATGGACTCTAGTTTTTGTTGGTCCTTTGGCTTTTTCTTCTGAAAGTCCTCCATCAAGTTTTTAATGTTTGTTCCAATTTCACCAAAGTTCAGGTACAAGTTCTGTATCAGAGAAAGAGCGACAAGGAGGGATAGTTCATACCTCATTCCATGATATCTTTCTAGACAAAGATTAATAAAAAAATAAAAAGGATTAATTAATTTGAAAAATCTCCATTAACCCTAATTTGATTGGTCCAAAAAGTCCATGAAAATACGAACATGGACAACATTTTTATACAGACAGTTTTGAGTATTAATTCCTGTGGTACCCACATTGGCATAGAATTCATCATTCTCTGCAGACAGCACCACCTCTCTCAGGTCTTTACTGATGCCAGGCACCCGGGACAGATCTATTCGGTTGTTGTTGAGGCCAAGAAGCTCATGAACCATTGCCTGATATGTCCACTAGAGGGGGGAAAAGTACAGGAGAAGCAATCCGGTGTCAATTACTGTATCGAATTGCTGGACCAGGAAAAATTTTAAATATCAAAAAGGAAGAAACATTTGTTAAAGTAAACAAGAAATAAAGTATAATGAATGATTCTGGTTCCCCTGGGAAGGCAGTTCCATTAATAAAAGTATTAAACATTTAATATGAGCAGCATCATCTGAACATTGGGCTCTACTTCCGTCCAGTGACCATAGCCAGGAAATACAAACTAAGCTATACTGTTTCATCAAAATGATTGATAGGTTAAAAACAAAGGCGAGACAAATCAAGGGATGATCTCTCACCTGGTTAAGAAGGGGTGTGATCGCATCATCACTTCGGTCCAGAATCAGCAGAAGAGGGGGAACTTCAGTTTTCCTGAAGTCAAATAGTTCATACTCCTTGCTGATGATTTGCTGCAGGATCAAAGACAAATGTAAAGCATATGATATATACAGTAATCATGTATGCCTTAAATATATAATGCAAATACAAATACATTTTAAAATGCTATTTACATTTGCTCTAATTGTGCAACATCCGGCAATTTATAATTAATAAGAAAGGAGTGAAGTGACAAATTGTAATTCACTTACAAAAGAAAACATGCTAAATCAACGTGTTACACTGTAAATAATAAACGATATAACATTGGCTCAGGCAGTAACTTGGAGCAGAGGAGTTAGAATGAATACATTATTTTCCGTTGTTACTTACAGATTTTAGGTTAACAACCTTATGTTATTTTGGATCAAACTAGATTTGAAAATCTTACTGCACCGATATATTTTCAAAGTAACGCCCTCATTGCATCACTTCACTCATGTCAACACAGGACCTTTCATTTCTGACAACCATGATAGCAACTGGATGAAAACTAAAAAAATTAGCCTACACTCAACAGAATGTGAAATACATGGGAGGAATGTCTAGAAGAACATACATCATACCTTAACACTTTCAGCCAGTCTCTTGGTCATGTCAGAGGAGAGCTGGTAACGAATCATGGGACATTTCTTTAAGGCCAACAGCACAGAGGTCAAACCTTGAGTGACACGTGGAAGAACACTGGGATCCCAACTGCGACCCTGAGCCAAACCACATAAACACACCTCATGGATCAAAAACAATGCAGAACTTAAAATAAAGGAGAAAACGTTTCACTAAATTAACAATAAAATATTAAAGAGCATTTTTTTCCCGTATTGATTCTTATTGATGTTGAAACTAAACAATGAAACTCAGCTTCTTTAGTGTCTTGCATGTACTTTTTACTACACATTATTGAAAATAAGGCATACAACAGGACTACAATAGCCCAGGTTTCCTACCCTGGATACTCCTTGTAGATTGAGGGAGAAAAGATGAGGATTCACAGCGATGAAATCTCCATAAAACTCCTACAACATTAATTTATCACAGTGATTGTCACAGTGATCTGTTAACCACAACTTATAAGGAGAATTGAAAAGATAATGATATAAATGTGTATGACCATATGTTCAGTCAGACAGACACAAACTTACAGACCTGCACATCTGCAACAACCTCCTGCTCATCAGCTTCTGCCAAGGCCTTCACTTCACTCTTACTGATGACATTGCTGAAAACTAGAAGAAGCAAGTCACAATGGTGTGAGAGCAGAGTGCTGCTGTTGGAATAACACAATCTGTATATGGAAACATGGGCTAGACCATTTTTTTTCCAAGTCAGTGCCATTACTCACAGATAAAGTAGACGCTATATTTGGGACGTCGCAGCTCCTGAATCAGATTCTCTACATTATCCTAAACACATCAAATTTTGTTAAAAGCAATTAATAAATGTCTGATCATGCCATATCCTTACAGGCTCATATAAAGTTAATATATAATAATTGCACACTCTACCTATGTGTGTGTATGTACATATACACACACACACACACACATATATATACATATATATATATATATATATACACACATATACATATATACATATATATATATATATATATATATATATATATATATATATATATACACACACACACACAGTATCTCACAAAAGTGAGTACACCCCTCACATTTTTGTAAATATTTGATTATACCTTTTCATGTGACAACACTGAAGAAATGACACTTTGCTACAATGTAAAGTAGTGAGTGTAGAGCTTGTGTACCAGTGCACATTTGCTGTCACCTCAAAATAACTCAACACACAGCCATTAATGTCTCAACCGCTGGCAACAAAAGTGAGTACACTTTTGTGTACCTCATGGCAAAGAACTCTCTGAGGATCTGAAAAAAAGAATTGTTGCTCTACATAAAGATGGCCTAGGCTATAAGAAGTTTGCCAAGACCCTGACACTGAGCTGCAGCACGGTGGCCAAGACCATACAGCGGTTTAACAGGACAGGTTCCACTCAGAACAGGCCTCGCCATGGTCGACCAAAGAAGTTGAGTGCACGTGCTCAGCATCATATCCAGAGGTTGTCTTTGGGAAATAGATGTATGAGTGCTGCTAGCATTGCTGCAGAGGTTGAAGGGGTGGGTGGTCAGCCTGTCAGTGCTCAGACCATACGCCACACACTGCATCAAATTGGTCTGCATGGCTGTCGTCCCAGAAGGAAGCTTCTTCTAAAGATGATCCACAAGAAAGCCCGCAAAGACAAGCAGACTAAGGACATGGATTACTGGAAGATAAACTTCAGATGGTGTCAAGCGTGTGTGGCGGCAACCAGGTGAGGAGTACAAAGACAAGTGTGTCTTGCCTACAGTCAAGCATGGTGGTGGGAGTGTCATGGTCTGGGGCTGCATGGGTGCTGCCGGCACTGGGGAGCTACAGTTCATTGAGGGAGCCATAGAATACCAACATGTACTGTGACATACTGAAGCAGAGCATGATCCCCTCCCTTTGGAGACTGGGCTGCAGGGCAGTATGCCAGCATGATAACGACCCCAAACACACCTCCAAGATAACCACTGCCTTGCTAAAGAAGCTGAGGGTGAAGGTGATGGACTGGCCAAGCATGTCTCCAGACCTAAACCCTATTGAGCATCTGTGGAGTATCCTCAAACGGAATGTGGAGGAGCACAAGGTCTCTAACATCCACCAGCTCCGTGATGTTGTCATGGAGGAGTGAAAGAGGACTCCATTGGCAACCTGTGAAGCTCTGGTGAACTCCATGCCCAAGAGGGTTAAGGCAGTGCTGGAAAATAATGGTGGTTACACAAAATATTGACACTTTGGGCCCAATTTGGACATTTTCACTTAGGGGTGTACTCACATTTGTTGCCAACGGTTTAGACATTAATGGCTGTGTGTATTTTGAGGGGACAGAAAATTTACACTGTTATACAAGCTCTACACTCACTACTTTACATTGTAGCAAAGTGTCATTTCTTCAGTGTTGTCACATGAAAAGGTATAATCAAATTTTTTTTTTTTGAAATGTGAGGGGTGTATTCACTTTTGTGAGATACAGATACTATATATATATATATATATATATATATATATATATATATATATATATATATATATATATATATATATATATATATTCTGTATGGAGGAATGGTCTCAGATCCCTTTCCATGTATTCTCCAACCTCATCAGGCATTATAGGAGAAGACTCAGAGCTGTTATCTTGGCAAAGGGAGGTAGCACAAAATATTGATTAAAAGGGTGCCAATAATTGTGGCACACCTATATTTAACAAAGATTTATTTTTTTGATAAACCTGTGTTGTGTTTGCAAATTGTTTGATATCCATGAGAGCAGAGTATTTTTGTTAATTTTTTAACAAAAGAATAAACAATAAAAACTTTTTCACAGCCTTCTTTGTTCATGTTTAACGAGGGCGCCAATATTAGTGAAGGGCACTATATATATACCGGTCTCCTTTGTAAACCCACCAAAACCACTGACACATCGCTCACAAGATACTCTGCATTGTTATTATTATTATTACCTATTTAGATCGCATTTTGTAATAGTAGATTGTAACCAAAAAGTAGTGCTCTCATAGGTTCCATGGTTTTATTGCTAACTCATCCAACAGTTCTGCATTTGTATTTGTTTGCGTTATTAATTTAGGCTACTTTATAAAATCATATTGTGAACTGAAGTGCACTTATTCATTCATTCACCTTAAAGGTTGCAGGGAATCCAGAGCCTATCCCAGAAACACTTGGCACGAAGTGGAAGGGAACCAGAGAACTCAAACAAAACCCATACACACATAAAGAGGACATGTAAAACTCCTGACAGACAATAACCCCAGCTCAGAATTGAACCGAGGACCCTGGAGCTGTGAGGTGGCAATGCAACTCACTACACAACTGTGTATTCTACTACATGCACTGCTTACCTATTCTATCTAAGTATCACAAAACTGCAATGTGTGTTCTTATTTGCATAAGACTACATAATGTAGTTAATATATACACAGTAGTGTGAGAGTACACTGCGTTCAACGCTGAAGTGAACATTTTCAGCCCCTGTGGCACCCTACACAAACACTAATACTAGACAGCGTTAGCTACATGAGGATGAAGTTGATGATCCAGAAGCATCTGGAGCTTTTCTTTGAAGAAATTTGTCCATATTCTTTTGCTCTACACATGCATCGTCACGCGCAAATTATTAGGATAAAACACACACATATGTTATGCATACTGATGTTGACATGCTGCTGACAGGTCAGTGAGGGGGGTCGAGGGGGAGGGAATTATTATTTTATATATAATTATTATTATTGTCATTATTAATATTATGCGTGTGTGTGTCAGTCTTATTATTTGTGTTATTTCAGACATAAGATATTTATTATATATATTAAAAGTTTTATACACATTTTAGAAATGTCTGAAGGATTTTTACACACCACCCCTGCTCTCCTCAGACGGCACCCTGGTTGGGAAACACTGCACTAATCCATGCAGTTCTCTCCAAGAACCCAGTCTAATACCACAGGTTTATACTCTGCACAGGTTAAATGATGTTTATTCGCTACCACTAATAACCTGACTCAAAGCACAGGCACCTTGGTTGGTCTCAGGAAGCAGATGGCCTTCAGATGTTTCATGTTGTCACGGTTCTGTGAGTCTATCCGTTCAAACAGGTAGACCTCCTTTTGCAGAATCTCGGATTGTGTGTAAACCATACTCACAATGCTGGTCTATGGTCAGAAGAATAAAGCAAAGTGGTTGTAAATTAGGAATTCCTAATTACTGCCTGGACATCTAAGCATATTTTTAGCTAATCTTGTATAGAAGAAACATTTATGTCATGCAAGACAATAGTGCAAAAAGAATTGTCACTAGTAATTGTACCATTTGTAACCAAGAGCAATGGTGTGGAGGTGTATAGGTCATATTATAGTAGATCATTTACATACCGTTTCTTTATCCATGAGCAAAACCTTCATTCCTGGTCCGCTGCTTTCTATCATTTTGGTGACATACTGTTTAACAGCTAAAGTCACGTTCATTTTGTCAACAATCTTTTACTGTGTCTATTTAACCGAAATTCCGACTGAATCTTTAGCCTTTGTAAATGGTGACTAGTTAACATATACCGCGTATCTGATGATTTTGTTGGCAATGGATGAAAAACAATGTATCGCCCATGAAAGCGGATTACTTCCGGTTTATAGAACGAACTTTAAGGCTGATCTGAGATCTGCTAATAGAGAGTTCAGAGGAAAGAGTTCTGCCGAAATTCCTAACGTCACAACCGATCTGGATTCAGCTCACAGGCAAGCGAAAAGCTGTCCCAAAATGCAACGCGCCACTGTAACGTAGAGTAAATAAAACGCCATTTTGGTAAGGTAGCAAAGCGATTATAAGGGGTCCAATCACCCTTGCTTAGAAATCCTCTTGCTGTGAGTAAAATGCTTTCAAGAATTCAAACCGCTTTTCAGTTGTATGCACACTAAAATCACTACTGAATGAGAACATAAAATCCATATTGTGTCTTTCTTTCATTATATGTATGTCATATAAACATTATTATTAATTACATAGTAGTGAATTGTTAATACATATATTATA
The DNA here is from genome assembly GCF_001660625.3 of Ictalurus punctatus. Classification (NCBI taxonomy): domain Eukaryota; kingdom Metazoa; phylum Chordata; class Actinopteri; order Siluriformes; family Ictaluridae; genus Ictalurus; species Ictalurus punctatus. Next base: position 10,064,086 of record NC_030439.2, on the reverse strand, counting down.
GTGACTTTTTTTTAAAAAAAAAAAAAAACATTTTAACCCCTTAAACTACAGATACAACTGTATACAATTATTTATTAGAAAGTATATTATTTAGTGAAAAGTGGGATTCATTCAAAAACTATAGAGAAAATAATAGGAAAGGTATGTAGTTACGACAGTGAGTCGGGACCCGATGACATGTCCAGGGAGTTTAATTTAACAAAATTTCACATTTTATGACGTTTTATAAAGTGTACAGTAAACATTAAACTAATTTAAAAGCATACACTGCAGGCATGTGATGGTGATGGAAGATCACTGTTTTTTTGGACCCTGGCTGATGTCAAGCCTCTTCTTTGTAGCCTACCAGTTGAGAACTCACATCCCAAAGTTTGACTGCAGCAAGGTCATCTTTAGCCTCTAGTGGTGGCTCCTTCAGCTGACAATCACTGATATAAACAATAATCGTATCATAATTGTGCCAAATTCCCTTTTTTACTTTTATTTAATCTCATTTGTACACACATGTTCTTATCATTTTAATTATTATTAACCATTAATTCTTATAGCAAATTTTGCCTTCTGCAATATGCAGATGTCAAATTCTGTAATATAGTAAAACTATACTATAAACTACTGATATGATTTGATATAATGCAAAGTGTTTTGTTATACAGCTCTCTAAATATATAGCAATGGAATAAGATCATAATGCAACTCATTCATATACTTGGCTTTATATACATTTTAAATAACACATTATCATACATTAGGTAATGCAGGACATTATCATAAATTCACCTAAAGTAGCAACCACTGTAGTTTTCCAGTCCCTCAGCAACAGCGCAGTAGATAGAGGTCTGAGCTCCCTGCTTAGGGGTCTTCATCAGGAGGAGGGCTGGAATGATTAAAAGGGTGCTGAGAACAGGGTGGCGCGTCTGTACATACCGGCCCAATTCAGTGTGGATCACTCCGGGGTGCAGTGCATACACTGTTACTCCGGAACCTGATCAAGACAAAAACAAGCCAAGCTAACCATATACACATATAGAATTAATGAGTCAATATTTGAATATGTTGCTGATATCTAGACATATTTAAAATTTATATAAAATATGCAGGGGTCAGTGTGTTTAAACCTTTGGTCCGACGTGCTAGCTCTCTGGTGAAGAGCATGTTTGCAAGTTTACTCTGCCTGTAGCTAATCAAGGAGTCATATGGTGTTTTGGTGAAGTTGAGATCATTAAAGTGGATCTTTCCTGGAGGATAAACAACTGAAATTAATTATTTAAACCTGCAGAATTTTTAGAAATAGAGGGTTGTTACATTTTTATGACAAGCAAAATAAATTTCCATAAACTACACAGGTGTATTGTAAGAGATATAATTTATTTAAAAACGAGTAGAAAAGTAATTGCAGGCTCAGTGTAACAGATAGGGCCTACCCCCTTTATGAGCAATGCTGGACACGTTGACTACACGGCTGGGGGCAGATGTCTTCAGCATGTCCAGGAGCAAAACAGTCAAGAGGAAATGGCCCAAATGATTGACAGCAAACTGAGTTTCATACCCATCCACTGTTAGACTGTGGGGACACATCATCACTCCTAACAGAGAACAATAACAGTGTGTGTGTGTGTGTGTGTGTGTGTGTGTGTGTGTGTGTGTGTGTGTGTGTGTGTGTGTGTGTCCTGTTACCAAATTTAGTGCATCACTATTTCATTATTCACTCATATATATTTGTATTCAATCAATCTTAATAACTACTAGAAATGACCCATTCTTATAATATATAAGGATTTTTTCTAAATCCACGTAAAATGTTAAATCCGTGTATAACGTTGTTAATAAAATAACAGGAATATTTAGACACTTAAATTCTCACCTCACTTGGTTCAGTAACAACCATGAATTATTCAATATTACAGTGAAATTAATAAGAAATGTATGAAGTTACAAGAGGGAGGAATACAAGCGTGGACCTGCTAGTGTTTGAGTTTAAGGCGTTAATGAAAACCCTTCTGAAACATTTGCTCTTGTATATTGCACACATTAAAAAATTTCCTTTGTATTAATAATGATGATACAAACATATTTTACTATATAATACTTGAATGGTCTCACCAGCATTGTTAATTAGTATGTCTAATCGGTCTTCTGTGGCGATGTATTCCTGTGCAAACTGTCGTACTGAGAAGAAGGAGGCCAAATCCAAATGCCGTACCACCACATTACCATTTCCTGTGGAGCAGCGTATCTCTTCTGCAGCCTTCTCTGCTCTTGAGAGGTCTCGACAAGCCATCACAACACGTGCTCCTAAAAGGTATCAGAGACCCAAGTGACTATTTCTCTCTCATATATACTGTAGCTCCTAACTACCATAAGGAAAAAAATAATAATGATTGCATGGTTGTAAAGGTGGTTACTAGATATGTTTTTACCTCTCTTAGCCATATCATGCGCTGTCTCTTTTCCAATGCCAGTGTTGGCACCAGTGATGACAACAGTCCTGCCATCTAATCGCACACAACTGTAGCAAACTCCACCTGCAATCCACTTTCTCAACACAGCCAGACCTGTATTTCATATAACATGATCACACATTCACTCAAGTCTGACGTAACGTGGTAGTTACTGCTTGCATACAATAAATCTTCGACATAGTACCATTACTTATACTGAGTAGAACGGTTAATTGAATTACAGTAGAACTCAATGAATAATTCCTTGCACACTGAGTCACAAGGTCCATATGGAGCTATTTTTCTGGAGCTGCTTCACCAGATTAGCTCTAATAATCTCTTGAAAGTGGAAGATTTACCTTGAGAATTGAATAAACCCTTACAGTCAACAGTATTTAAATAATTTAATAGAACCTAAATTGTTTATGGTGATCCTTTGTATGTCTCTTCCAGTGTGCTGGAGATTCAACACAACAAACTATAGCATGAGGTGACACGAGAATAAACATATAACTTACTAATAACTGTAGCTGCAGTTATTACCCCATATTTAGCCAGATGATTCAATGTCATTTCCTCCCACAGATGAGAAACAGCGATATATAGATTCATGTCATATGCAAAATGGAGAGCTCAGTTTTGCCAGCCAACAGAAAGTTAACTTCCAAACACTTGTCTGCTCATTAAATGTGCCTTGCAAATTGTATTATTACAACCTTGCACAGAGTGTAAATACGACTAAGCACCTCCCACGTGGGCAGGGTTAAGGTTTTATAAGCAGATTAGACTGAGATCATGTTAGGCGATATGGCTCAGGGTCATGCAAGAAAAGCAGTGGTGAAGAGCAAAAATACTGATGAAATTGGTGGATAATATATAATCAGGTCCTGTTAAGGCAAATGGACTGCATACATACTAGCAAAAACACACTTTATTAGGTATACATACTTTGTATCTAAACCGATTGGTCATTTTATCAGGTGCACTTTCCCATTCAGGCTCACACTGTATTTATACAAGTAATATCTAATATTACCTTTAATATTACTAAATGAATGTCTGATTATTGATGTTCTTTTTGTGGTTCCAGTCTAATGATGGACAGTGTAGAGGGTTACTGCTAGATTGTTTGTAGTTTGTTGTTTGCCAAACAGGCTACAGTTAGTAACTGTATACCTACAAATTAGTAAAAGAACTAATAAGTCTAGGTACAAATTAGGTATACCTAATAAATGGGGTATTAAGCATAGATCAATGAGTATACACTCACTAACCAATTTATTAGGAATGCCTGTACATCTGCTCATTCATGCAATTATCCAATCAGCCAATCATGTGGTACCAGTGCAATGCATAAAATCAAGCAGATACAGGTCAAGAGTTAGGCGGTTGAAAACAAAAAAATTAAATTAAATTGATTTTTTTTAAATAGCTGACTATTCAGAGTTTGGTGAGTTAGTGGCCACTGTAGCCTCAACTTCCTGTTTATTGACTAACAAGATAGAAATCCGATGTGGTCTTCTGCTGTTGTAGCCCATCCCAGTCAAGGTTTGTGATGCGCATTCTGGGGTGCTTTTCTGCTCACCGTGTTTGCAAAGAGTAGTTATTTTAATTACCATAGCCTTCCTGTCAGCTCAAACCATTCTGTCCATTCTCCTTTGACCTCTCTTAACAGCAAGTTTTGCCCCCAATACTGGCGCTCAGAATATGTTATAGTTTTTTTTTTTTTTCCCCCACAGCATTCTGTTTAAACTGTACAGATTATTGTGCATGAAATCCCAGGAGTTTCTGAAATACTAACACCAGCCTGTAGGGCACCAACAACCACACCACAATCAAAGGTGGTCCTCATAAAGTGGTCACTGAGTGTTATTCTGTCATTTAGACTATCCATTCATTTTCAGGAACTGCTTTATCCTGGTTGGGTTTGTGGTGGATCAAGATTTCAAGTTTAATGTTATGTTAAGTTTAATGTTAATGTTTCAAGATCAAGTTTAATGTTATGGCTGATCAGTGTATGGCAAATCCTGCATATTGGTCCAGCATTTCAGACCTGTACCAGCCTCAAAATTCAATAACTATCACTTTGGTACATACTTATAATCTATAGCATTCAACCAAAGGGGAAAAACAGGACCCTTGGTATCAATAAAGATCAATCGGTATTACTGTAGTTTGTTCCAGGTACTAGTTACTGGTAAGAACATGGTGTTGACCTAGCCCTTACAGCAATGACACCTAGCAGAATAGGCTATGCAGTGTTTTGAGTTGTTATTGAGTACAGAAATGTTTTAAAACATCAAAATGTTTGTCGTTGTCAATTCTAGAGCAAATTTAGCTGTTCACACGAATTTACAAATTCATACAGAAAAATTATTTAGATTATATGCTTGTAAGTGTGCAAATGTCACGGTGCTGATATAGTTATCGTCTGTGTCATACAAATATAGTTGTTAGCACCATAACTAGCTAGCTGTTCGATCAGCTGAGCTGAATTTTCTGTGTAACATACAGTTGCAATCAAAACTATTCAACCCCTATTGCAAATCAGGTTTATTGTCAAATTGTATAGACTTTCAGCTGTTTGAAATGAGCAAGTCAAACAAAAGCAATTGAGATAGTTCAATACAACGAATGCTTCAAATGGTTTCCCCAGATTCAACTGAACATGTAACTTATAATGACTTCTCCAGTTTCAAAATTATTCAACACCTTCATGGCAAGCATCTTCAGTACATAGTAGTGCACCCTTTTGCTGTTATGACCGACTGCAAATGAGATGCATAGCCAGGCACCAGCTTCTGGCAGCATTCCTGATGAATCTTAGCTCATTCGTCATGAGCAATGGCCTCCAGTTCAGTAATATTCTTGGGTTTGCGTGCTGCAACCGCCTTCTTCAAATCCCACCAGAAATTTTCTATGGGGTTCAAGTCAGGTGACTGTGATGGCCCTGTAGAGTCTTCCAGGATTTTTTCTGCAACCAAGCCTTGGTGGAATTAGAGGTATGCTTGGGGTCATTGTCCTGTTGGAAGGTCCAATGACGCCCAAGCTTCATCTACCTCACAGATGGCATGATATTTTCTCCTAGGATTTCCTGATACTTCAATTAATCCATCTTGCCTTCCACACGCTGCAGGTTTCCAGTGCCACAGGATGCAAAGCAGCCCCAGAGCATCACCGAGCCACCACCATGCTTGAGTGTGGACAGTGTTCTTTCTTCATTCTTCTTCCTCCAGACATACCGCTGATCCATCGTGCCGAAAAGTTCCAATTTTGCTTCATTGCTCCACAGAACCGAATCCCTAAACATCTGTGGCTTATTTATATGATTTTGAGACTAAATTTATTGTGCTTTTGGCTAAGTAGTGGTGTAGGTCTTGGAGTTCTGGCATGGAAACCTTAGTATGCACTTTACTGTGCTCACTGAAACCTCAGTGCCTATTGCCACCAAGTTTCGCTGTAGGTCTTCTGCAGTCACTCGAGGGTTTTTCACAACCTGCCTTCTCAGAAATCTGGTTGCAGACATTGATAGCTTCCTTTTTCTGCCCAGTCCAGGTATTTCATGAATTTTCTTCCCATAGCCAGTTCAGGTATTTCATGTGTTCCTGTTCAAGAACACTTGGTGCAACAAGTGAAGCCCTTGCTTAGTTCCATCAGGTGTGCTTGAGACAATATTTGTGCTATTGTCAGTGATTCTATTCAGGGGGTTGAATAATTTTGAAACTGGATAAATCATTATAAGTTGCATTTTCAGTTGAATTTGGGGAAACCACTTGAAGCATTCGTTGCGTTTAACTATTTCAGTTGTTTTTGTTTGATTTGTTCATTGCAAACAGCTGAAAATCTGTAAATTTTGACAATAAACCTGATTTGCAATGGGGGTTGAATAATTTTGATTGCAACTGTAGATAGCTATAGCTCCCATATAGTTACATATTACTGACTAAACACACAATTTCTCATTTTTCTGTAATCATTGATGTTTTCTTGGGAGCAAGCAGACTGGAAATGAGCTATAAAAGAACTAATATATTCAGAAAATAAATCAAGTAACCAATGCAGTCAATTATACAGTAATTATCACTGTAAAAACGTATTTATTAAATAAATATGGAACTCCTGACGTTATGCATTTTATTCTGGGGATAGTAGAAACAATATACACCTCACATTTAGGATTATGTATGCTGAGTATCTACTTTTTCAGCTGCAAACTGATTATTAAAGGAAAAGGACTTTCTTGGAAGAAGACAACTGAAATAAACATGGCTAGCTAAACTAGCCATCGACAGACATGAGAAGAAGTGTAGACAACACCCTGTATCAAACAGGAGCATAGTAATATAAATAAATAAATAATAAAAAATTTACTAAAATCCTAAAAATGGATGATAGACACGGAGTTATTCTGGGAATATTAGTCACTCATTAGAATGAAGATAGGACAAGTTAGTTTTGAGCTGCCAATTTGAAATATAAATTCAAATATAAATAATATATAAATATGAAAGGCTAGCCGGCTATATGTTAGCTGAACTGGATTAGCTGTGTTACGTCACCATAGCGACCAAATTTAAAAGGAACGGCATGAATCTTGTAAATACTTATAAATATAAATATGTAGTACGTTTCACAAAGCACACTTCGAGTTCATGTTTTTTAAACCTCGAACTAATAGCAACGTCACTCAAGTAAAATGTTTATAATGATGACTTTACTTGGTTAAAGCATATCTACTGTTAGCCGCCTAAGCTATCCACTCTACTAGCTAGTTCCTGCTTAGCATGCTACAGCTAGTAGCAGCAAACTCCAAAACTAAACAACACATAACCTGTAGCAGCAGTAACGAGACAAAAAACTTATTAAGTACATATACATATACATGCAGTCTAATTTGACATGGATATTACAATGCTGGTAATTATATTTATGTTGCTGATATTATTTAGCTCTTTGTATGGTTAGCCTGAGGTGTCAAATGTACTTTAATAAATGTATTGATATTCAGGACTACAGCAGTTGCAAATCTGCGCTGCATATCAAAACGCTGCATCTATATTCTTAGGAAAAGCGCAGCGTGTTAAATGAGTTGCAAGAATATACACATATACTATGATTATTTGATCATTTTTATTTCATAAATTGTACTAGGAACGATTATCCCGCCCAAGCCCAAAGATCGCAGCCAATCAGCGTGCCAGTGAGAGTTTGGGGAAGTGACGTCACACCCTGTTCAACCTACCAGTGCGCGCGAGCTGGGGGAGTCAAAACGTTCGCACAGCTCAGATCATTGTTTTTCTCTCTGATGGCAAAGCCCGCGAACTAACAAACTGTCCGGAGAAAACTGATGCCCTTCATCTGTTTGCAAGCTCTATAAAAAGTGTATGAGGTAAGATATTAATCGCTTGTCTCGTTCACAGCGGCGAGTCGCGCGCGTTTGTTTGTAAGTTGTTAAACTCGTGTACCCAGAGCAGCAGTAGGCTAATGCTACACAGTGCGGCTAACACAGCTGGAGGAGGACCCGAGCAGGAGGAATACACATGCAGTTAGCCGCTGTGGCTAATGTTAGCCTCGGACACTGGGGGGAAAGTGAGGAAGCGCAGATCGGGATCCCGTGTGTGTCACAGCGGCCGTAAAAACTCAGATTTATCAAATAATTCTGCTGAGAAACAGAAACTAAAATCAACATGACGATCCATCGCACTTTATACCGTTTATACCAGTGCACGTGCGCTCGTCCTGACTAAAAATAAAGCCAAAGTTTATATAATATGTAAAGGTGAATATATTTTATAATATTACTATATAAATAAATAAATAAATAGAACTGTTACTTCATTATTTTAAGTTAACACGAACAGTCGTTTTATATTGAACGTTTGTGTATATATATATATATATATATATATATATATATATATATAAATTTGTTTCTGCAAATTAACATAAACTGCTAATGTTTTGAACGTTAGTTATAAACAAAATTAGATAATAAAATAAATCAAACACCACAGCAGTACGCACAATAATAAACAGTTAAAATACATGAAATATAGAGCATGTCATGTATTTAAACAAGCCTAATTTAAGTTTAACATCATATTTAGTTTAATTAATTGAATCACAATTATAAGTGTAAAATTTTTTTATTCCGCTCTAGTAAGGTTTGAGTGATGCACTGTATGGAGAAAAGTTTCTGGACACTTGACCATCACGTCTATATGTAAGCTTCCCCCAAACTATTGACACGTAGTTGGAATCACCCATTTGCATAGGATGTCTTTGCATACCGTAGCATTAAGATTTCGCTTCACTGGAACTAAGAGGTCCAAATCTGTTCCAGCATGACAACGCCCCTGTAAAAGCTAGCTCCATGAAGATACAGTTTGAGAAGGTTGAAGTGGAACAACTCGAGTGTCCCTGACCTCAACTCCACTGAACACTTTTGGGATGAACTGAAACGCTGACTGAGCACCAGCCTGCCTCGCCCAACACCAGTGCCTGATATCATTAATGCTCTTGTGGCTGAATGAGCACAAACCCCCACATCCATGCTCCAACATCTAGTGTGTGATAGTCAGGTGTCCACCAACTTTTGGCCATATAGTGTATGTCAGCAAATGACACCGTTGAGAACTTATGACTAGTGAATTGATCTATGTAAAGGCACAGTTAAATTAAAGGCCTTGGATACAAAGGTCTAAATAAGCACCTAAGATCACTGAATTTTGTAAACAGTTATCTTTTAAAGTCCCCATGATATTTAAATTTTGAATTTGAATCAATGAATTTTGTGACTTTTAATATGAAGATGTTAGCTTTAAGGTTATCTATAAGCTAGTGTGCACCAAAACTGTGACAAAAGTTCACTTTTAGAAGATATATGAATTAATAATATACACTCTCTCTACCACTGATACGGATCAACCATTTTGATGACATCATTCTGCACTTCAGCTTCTCATCAGATTTTCTGTCCAATCGAACACTCTCTAGAATCTGAAGTGTCCCGCCCCCGACACTATAATTTGAACACAGGTTTTATTCCGTTTTCCAGCTGTACGTTGGTTAAGAAGGAAACGTCTTTATTGCTCTGGCTCGTGTCACTGTCAACTGTCAAGTGTGGCTTAGGTAAGCTTACCGGGCTGAGGTAAGCTAAACGCTATTAGCTATTTAAAAGGGGGAGGGGCCACTCGATATGTCCTGCCCTGACATCCTGTTTCAGTGTAAATTACGTCAACACATCGAATAACGCTGCGTGTTTCAAGACACTTCACGGGAACTTTAATGATTGTCCATTAGTGATTAGTTTATGGCTATAAATAAGACATTTGAAGTTATGTTTTGTTTCAGACTGGTGTTTTACATTAGTACTGTTGACTAACGCTGTGGATTCTAAACAGATGAAACATTTATTTTGAATGTGATGCAGGGAAAATAAGCACATGCCTCTTGGTTATTTGTATTTAAATGTTGTCATCGACTACTTTTTAAACAAGTAATGTCATAGGTTTGCTGACCAGACTAGAGAGGGTAAATAAAATAAATATCTATGACAGTCTGTGAAAACTCCCCTTTATGACCACACATCTCTAGCCCTCTAGCGAGTCTCTGGTCCAATTAGCTGCGTTCAGCCCAATAATTTACATAAATGCATGTGTACAAGTACAATCTGCGTGTGTGGTTTTTTTTTTAGACTGTTTGTGTTTCGTCTCTTATAAATATCTTAAAATGTCTTATAGTTTTTATGGACCATGTCGGAGTCAGAATTTTACATGCAGTGTGAGGAGGAGGAACTTGCGCCATGTCAAAGTATCACGGATGAGACAAATCAGACTGACGACATAAATCTTGGTAAGCAACAGTAATAAAACTTGAAATGACCTAATTTTTATCTATAGGTGGAGAATTGATATTAGAATACTGATTTAAGGTGTGCGGTCAAGACTTTATGAAAATGTTTAAACAAGTACTCCGTGGACTTTTAAATAAACACGTATGCTGATTTTAATATTAAGTTATATAAATAAACAGTTTATGTTTTTAATGTGAAAATCTTTCCAGTACACAATGGACATGCAGCAGCTTCACCAGAACCCTCTGCGTCTTCTGCTCCCTCTGTCCAGGCTCCAGCCATCAAGACAGCACTTTTGCCAATTGTTCCTGGTAAGTTTCCATAGAAAGTACTATAATGCATCTACACATTATATATGTACTACAAAAATTTATGATACACATTGTTTCTAGAGATATAGAACATTTATGACAAACAAGTCATAAACTTCACTCAAAGTAAAATATTGCTGAACTTTACTACAAAAATATACTACATAAATGTACTGACTATACCATGAAAATATACTGTACTTTTTAAAATTAAATAAATATATAAAAATGAAAGTAAATAAAAGATATACTTCCAAGCTGAACCAAAAAGTAACACTCCAAATAAAAATAGAGACCTCCAAATTGAATTTAAAAAAACACTTCCAATAACACAACAAAATTTGTTAGTGATAGTTTATATTTTGCCTCTAGAGGCCACTCTCGTACTGTATAATAACTAGAAGAACTAAGGGTGTGGATTTTTGCTGATAACCGATTTTCCAGCAATTGGTTATCGGTGCCGATTTAATCAGCTAAACCGATCAATCGGTTGACCTCTAACTACTCACTCCGGTCATGTAGCACCAGAGGAAGATGATGCATAGTAATCAGTATTTCCAGAGACCGCAAGATGCACTTTGCAGCAGTATTATGCTGCAGTGAGGACAAGGCTCTGTAAGCACCTGCTGCATATACTCAGGTTCCAAACAATTTGGGCTTTTATCGAATCATCCAACACCACAAGTCGTGGCAGATCCTGCATTAAAATACATGAGAGCGATTTAAAAAATTCACACAAATTATTGGATTATATCTTCCAACTATACATATACTCGCGTACAATTAAAATGTAATTCCCATTAAAACTACTATCGTAATTATAATATATTTAAAAAGCCACAGACACATTTTACACTAAATTTGGGAGTTAGATGGTCGTATTGTTTGAAACTAAAATACCAGTTTTTTTTCATTTTACATTCACACTATTTGCTGAAAAAACAACTTTGGGATTTGCAGAAGGTTTTCTTATGCAGACCACATTTTCAATTTTCCCAGAATTGGATTATTCAGTCATATTTCTGTTACTGTGAGTAGCAGAAAACCTAACTTTAAACATGAAGTTCTCAAGTGTTTGATAACCTTACAAAACATGGCACTTTTACCACTTAAATCCAAAATGGCAGAATTTGTATTGGTATTAGCATATGTACATACATATGTACATACATAGTAGTAATGATTGTTTGTATCAACCCACAATTTAATGCTTATTGGTGACAAAAATAGTGTCTTTTTTTGTGTAGGAACAAATTCTACAATTACAGTACATTACTTGGGTATAGTTTTATTCAGTGTTTTATTCAGCTCACTTACATTTTATGCTGTTCTAAATATTTTGTTTGTGTGAAATCACACTTTTAGGAGCACAGCAAGTTACATTTGCGATGTATGTAAATGTCAAAAGGCCGTTTGTTTAAATAAAGTTTAAATGTTGTTGATCTCTTTTAGGTTCTGTTATACCAAGAGCATTACTGGCTGGTGTTCTTCAGCATTTTCAGATTGCTGCAGGTGGTGTCAAGGGGCAGCCCATCTACATCGCTCCAAAGGTTTGCTGCACTTTTCTTTTGTTGTTTCTTTTTGCCTCCTCGGGCATGTTTTTTTCTATATAAGAAAGAGCACATTTTATTTAGACAATAATCCCAAAACATGACTATACAGTATATGCCACCTTCAAGTGCTCATCAGCATCTCGTTATTTCTGTTTGCCATATCATTATGGTAAATGGAGGGTGTTAATGAAATATAAATTAGGGGTGCTACTTGTGATGTGTTTTCCCTTGTAAGAATTTGCTCAGTTCAGAGTAATTTAAAATTATATTTCTATTTAAGATTGTATTTCTTGTTTATTTTGTCCTTTGCCATGTGTGTTTCTAGCCATCTGCAGGCACCCAACCGACCATTGCAACCCCAGTCGGTTACATCCTGCCTACAGGCCAAGCTGTCACTTTTCTGGCTCCTAGTAAGGCTTAAAGTGCTCTTTTGTTTCTGTCAATAACTGTATAATAATATGGAGGGATGAGAAAGTGAAGCCAAAATGGCTCTGAGGCCTCTAGTGGCTGCAGGACCATTTTAACTCCACCTATTCACCTATGCAAGTGAATGGAAAACGAAAAGATTATTTACAGATTATTTTTGGGAATAGTGTTCTATCATTTTTACAAGTTATGTGGATCTTCATATCTCCCGGAATGTTTTTCTTTATGATAAATTAGGATAATTTTAGGATTTGGTGATTTAAATAAAAGGCGATTGACAGTTTTGGACAGTTGAGCCCCATGACCACACACACGCTTTTCATACAGTTCTGTAGCAAAGCAGCATCTTGTTCTGCTGTAAACTGTTGTAACAGACTGTCGGAGCGACATTTTTTTTTCTAGTGTGTTATTGATGTCTAAGCTGGCTTGTTGATATTATAACTAGCAAACCAACATGAGTGAACGAAGTTCTGGCATAAAGCGAGGCAGCTTGGTTACTGTATGCCCTCAGCAAGCCCTCAAAGTACTTTGGTATTGTTAGCCAATCACTGCTTTTTAAACAAACTCCACCAAGAGAACAAGTGGAGAATAAAAGAGCACACCTCCATTCAGATTGGTCATTTGCTTCAGGTGTCAGAGCTAGATGAGAATTATGGATAGCAGCATTTTTCCCTTCAATCACGTGTGTCGAACATGAGTACAGCTAAAAGGTCTCATTTACCAACAAACATTGCGAAAGACCGTGCAAAACAATTTAATGCACTTGCAATTTTGCCAATTCAAGCAGTTTTCTGCAAAAAAAACTGCAAGTATTCTCTTTATTGCCTCTGATGTCACATGCTTTTTTTACATACTGAATTAATTGTCTTTCCCAGCTCAGGCAGGCTCCTTGATTTCCCCTCAGCTTGCGTCTTCATCAAGCACACCACAACCAACAGCTATTAAGATCCCAGTCACTATCATTCACACCCCATCTACAGTACAAACCGGCACTACAGTAACCTCCAGTAGGATGCCTGCTGTGGGCACCTCACCCTCCAGCAGTCTTCCTCAAACCTCTCCAGCTGTCTCAGGTATCATCTATCATTTACTTAGAATGTAGTAGCTAGTGGTTTATCGTATTTTTATACACAAATTTCCACAAGGGTTTTGTTTGGCTCAGTAATTCTGATTTGTAGATAAATAGGTGTAAGGGTAAATAGGGGCAAAGGAAATTTGTACAAATTTAATCTTGTCCAAAATGTTCTTTTAAAGCAACAGTATGTAGGATCATTTTGGTGTGTGTGTTTGTGTCACAGCTTTTAGATTCGTCCATGATGCAATGCACTCTTCCCCAAGTAGTTTATAATAACATTTTTCTACCAAAGCACGTGAAATTCTAAAATCTTGCAGCTTTAAGTTTTTGGATACTTTATTATTATGACCCTCACTTGAATATGATGAGTCTTTTTTTGCTGCTATCATGGTCAACAATTGACAGACATTTGTTGCACTAGTTTTTCCACTCAACACTGTTCTGTTCTCCTGTTTCGTCGAAGTTACGTCGCGTCTTGTGTATTTATTGTATTGTTACCACACTTGTATCTTCAGAACTGCCGTCAACATCATCTTCAGCATCATCTCCTCCTCCTCCTGCTGCTGCTGCTGCTGATGATGATCATGAAGTGCAGAACCTGTTAACACAGCCTGCAAATAATGTCCTAGCTGTGGGTTACACCAAAACGCCCTCTCAGGTCCCAACTCAGGTCTCCTCTGTAAAGACTCGAGCGCGAGCCCAGAGATCTGCTGCTTCTGCTACTGTTTCCTCCAAAGGTCAGCTACTAATTAGTGTGTGTGTGGAGCACACAACACAGCCACTAATGCCTTTCTCTTTCTTTTTTTATGTTTCTCATTTATTTATGCATGCTTGTACCTTGCTAACAAGAGATGAACTTGAATGGAAGATTTCGAAAGATTTAACTTTGATCTCCATTAATGGATGTATGGTTTTTAGGTGTTTTACTGATTTGCCTCATTCAAATATTTATTAATACGAGGGTGTGCTTTATGTTTTGCAGTATTTCAGAATGTTTTCAAGGCCCCACAGTTCTGTTCTCACTGTAATGTGGCCTACAAAGTTGTTCATGAGCTTCGTGGCTACATGTGTGTAAGTTTCATCTCTTTCATCACACACAAGAAACACACTGTATTTGTTAACACTCACATTAGTGTATTTGTTTTATTAACCTATCAGTGAGTGTAGGTTATATCAGATAAATCGTTTGAGGCACTAATAGTCAATCGCTGAAATTACTATTCGTTATACTTATTATACTTTGTTTCCACATGAAGTCAGTGAGAACATTTCAAAAAGAAAAGGCACATCTCGCAATATTTTGTTATTACATTTACTCTCATGCAAATGGTTTGAGATGATGCTCAGGGTCAAAAAGAAGGATAATACTTGACCACTTCTCATCGCACCACCAGGGCTGTGCCATATCGTATCGTCCCTGATATACCGATAAAATTCCTCCCGATGATCAGAATTTGTCATCCCGCGACGTTGATGATATAGATGGTGACGTGTTTACATGCTGCAGCGTGGGCATCTCACACGTAGAACGAGAACAAGCTTCTAACCTTGGACAAGGAAGAAGAATTAATCCTCAAAAAAGGAGCATCCTCTGTAAAACGGAAGTGGTTCGGATACAGAAGATCAGATGTGAATCAAAACTTGTAAAGTGTGTCAAAAGCTCATATCAACAAAGGGTGGAAAAACATCAAATTTATTCCATCATGCCAAACAAAAACACAGACTAGAATATGATTAGAGTCAGAATTTGCACGACGAGAAAGTGTCAACAAGTAATGTAAAGCAAACTCCTTTAATTCAGAAGAGTGTGGCCAGAAAGATAGTGTTGAATGTTACGAATTTCACATCGTCGTTTATGTCACTACCGCAAAAATTCCCATGAAGTATCGTGATATAGCTATAAGTCGCCCGTCACCCAGGCTGCATGTTAAGACAAGGTGTGAATAGAACCTTACTCCAGAAGTGACTACACATGAAGCACAACAGCATCATGATCTATTTTATTTATAGAACCTGTGCTCTCACATGGAGCTTTGAAATTATGTTTCATCCACAGGTTTAGTAAATAGAACCTATATAAAAATATGTGCTGACCTTAAGATTAATATAAACATGTATTATGACTAAATCCAATGAGATTTTCAGTCTATCACAGTTAGAACCAACAATAATTGACATTGTTATAGTAGCACCACAGGCTGAAATCTTTTGCTGATATTTAGTACAGGTTTGCTGTGCTGTTCATTGCACCACCTCGAGTGTGTTGTTCAAAAATACATGTGAAAAGATTTGTATAGCAGTAAAACCCAATTGGGAGCAGGATTTGGATAGGTACTTGTGACCACTATACCAGCAGCTTATTGAATCACTTGTCAGCTGAGCTATGAAGAAGATAAAACTAGGCTTGTACTTTATTCATTCTGGGTGTCCAGGCTAGTTATTTGTCTGACACTGACTTCTGTACTTAAAAGTGGAGATGAAATGCCAGTGTACTGACAGACTGAGATAACATCTGTAATCTGTGGGAAATCAGAGCATGTCAGATCAGTCACTGCACACACTTGTTGAAGCTCTTATTTGATGATTAGTGCTATGTTTCATTGTTATCCTCTTATTTAATGTGCTTGCTCCTAAGCAGCAGAATGTATAAACTGTAGCCTTTCACTGACCGCAAAGTCCAAGCAAGTTACAAGTAATTAGTGGATGTGATTATTTAAACCAAAGAAAGTTAAAATTAATATTCCTGGTAAGTGGTCAGACTTTAATTTTTAATCACTGTTTTGTTTCAGCACTGTAATCCAGAGCTCATAAACAGAGTCCATGCATTGACCAGCAAACGCAAAAGAAGGGCCAAGCGTAGCTGTGACCCAATGCAGTCCATGCCCCATATGCATGTTAGCACTATTTCCCCCACTTCCTCCTCAACCTCTACGAGCAGCAGACATCCAGCAGCCTCTCCTTCTCCTCTTCCTCCTGCTCCTTGCCTGAAACACATCACCACATCTGAGATCCCGGAGGGAGTGCACAGCCCTGGCACTGGCGACTATGACGCGCAAGGCAAGCTTATCATGCTAGTGGAAGACTTCTACTACGGGAAGGACCCTGGAAATCCTGTCCTGATAGAGAATAACCAGGTGCCCATTGTGATGAAATGCCATCTCTGTGACAAGAAGCTGAAGAACAACATCAAGTAAGATGCTTTGCTGGGATTTGGTTAGGAGAGCATTTTAAAAAGGATATTTTTGCATTTGGTCTGTAGCGTGTATGGTCCCTAGTGCAGCAGACTACTACATGTAAGGAATAAAAAAATAACAGGACGTTCTTTAGGAAAACAATCAATGATTGGGTAGTGTGATGCAGGCCAATGCGATGTGAAGTTTTTAAGTGACATCACATCCGGAAGTGTTTTATTGAACATTAACACAATTTACTGCTGGAACTATTCTCAGAGCTGTGCTGTTAAATTTAATCAACGCCTTCTGACCAATCAGATTCAAGATATCACAGCATCACTGTGGTATAATGCATAATAGGAAAGTTTATTAGATGTGTTTATTACCTCCCTGCAGGCTGATGAACCACATGAAGCACCATATGGAAATGGCGCAGCAGAGGGGTGAGGAGAAATCCCACACTATGTGCCAGCACTGCTTCCGCACCTTTGGCACACCCTTCTCCCTGCAGTGCCACCTCGAGACCGTCCACAGCCAAGTAGAGTCCGCATGTGAGTCCCGTTTCAGTTGATACAGAGAAGTTTGGACCTGACACGAAGAGTACTAAAAAGTTATCATTCGTCTTTCTACAGCACTCTGCAAGATCTGTGAGTTGTCATATGACAACACTCCCATTTTCCTGCATCATATGAAAAACTTTCACAAGCCAGGTGAAATGCCCTACATGTGTCAGGTAACCCTCATCTGTCTAAAGATTTCCTAAGACCCCTTGTACTCAAATGAATACTGTTCTCTCTACGTTCACGTGGGCTCTGAAATTGAATGTTGAGTAATTAAATTTTTTTAGGTTTGCAATTTCCGCTCATCTTTCTACAATGACGTTTTAATTCACTTCCGTGAGCTCCACAAGGACACCGCCAATCTTCTATGCCCGTACTGCCTCAAAGTGTTCAAGTCTTGCAACAGCTATCAGCTCCACTACAACAAGCACCAGGTAAGCAATATTGGAGAGAACTAGAGAAGCTAGAAGAATTGTTTGATTTTATTACTTGTCTACAATATCTTCTTGCCTCACATAATGACCTGTCGTGATTCTGATATAATTGTTATATCTTATCTATTACATATTAATTAGATTCAAATGAAATCAATAAATAGCAGATGCTTCTATAAATTCAACATGGTGCTGTTTTACAGTGGAATTGAAATGGAAATTTTAATTTTTTAACCCCTTTTTGCTTTTGAATATTAAAAATGAATAAAAATGCAAAAATGTTACTTCTGGTTTAAAAACATACAAAAGCAATAAAAACCCCAAAATATTTCAGTTGAGAAAAGCCTGTTGTTTTCAATAGAAACAGACGTGCTGTTAGATTTGGTCAGGAGAACGCAGTAGAGCCAGTCACTGTTATAATTATGAATAATTACAGTTCACATGTCATGGCTTGCTCCGTCACTGTGTCAGTGTAGCTGCATTAGTAGCTTGTATGGGAAGTGAGCGTTTGCCGTTGCCAGGTTGTCGCTTGTTAGTGTACACATGGGGTAAATTGCATGTCTATTGAACTGAAGCTGGTGTCTAATTTATCGCTGTTTCTGTGTCCAGAAAAAGTCAGTGTTGCATTGCGATAAGTGCCGGCTTCAGTTTCTTTACACAAAGGACAAGGTAGAGCACAAGCTTTTATTTCACCAGACCCATCTCAAGCCTGTGCAGCTGCTGGGGCTTAAGCCTGGTACTAAGGTAAGCAGAAGTGATGCACATTCTAACCAGAATGCCTTTCGTCTTTTATTGTAGTCCTCCTGCTTGATACCTTGAATTTTTTAGTTTAGAGTATATATCACGTCAATAAAGAGCTGCTGTTTGTGTTGAAGCTGATAAATTTTTATACCAGTTGTTTATCTGCCTTTCAGATAACCATCCGGGCTTATTCCATGACTAAGGTAAACGACAACACTAACTTCATTAAACCTAGTACGAACAGTGAAAGCTCTTCTGCGTCCTCAGTTCCTGCACCTCAGAGTGCTGTCCAGAGAATCACGCCTACAAAAAGGAAACCTGTCGAGAGCATGTTGGAAATCATGACCAAGTTTCAGAGACAGTGGTGAGTGAAAGTAATGACTTATCTTTTGTGCATCAAGGGTTACTAAATCACCATAAACGTAAGTCAGTGTTTTGGCTTTACTAATTATATTACAGTAGAAAGGTTTAAAATGCAGTATTTTGGAGCCTTTGATGTTTTTTTTTTTAAATAGTATAAGTAGGACACTCCGTGAGCACTTTATTAAGTACATTCTTAGCAAAGCAGTAACACTGACATGATGGTGGCATGTTCGTGGGAGGTTCGTGGTTGTTGCAGTGATCTGAGTGGATCAGGTGCAGCAGTGTTAATGTGATTTTTGAACACCTTTATGTCACTGCTGAGTTCACCAATGAAAAATATCCAAACAGTAGTAGGCTATGGTCAGAACACTGGAACAGATTAGAGTCTAGAGGACAAACTGTAAACCTACAAGGTAAAACCAGTAGGGTGTGTGTGTGTGTGTGTCAGTAAGTGTTTGCAGTATTTAAAACCCCCAACATCGCAGCTACACATGATAGACTCCTAGCAGCACAGTGCCGACTAAGATCCCGCTGCAGTGTCAGTGCCACTGATGTTCTGAGTATGAGCATTGCCAACAACCCAAATAATATCTCACTCAGAGATTGAGAGATAACAAGGGGCTGACAAATTGTACATAGTAACAGGTGGGCAAAAATCAGTATTTGTGTACCTACAGGTATGGACAAATCAAAAACTTATTATCCCATCAGGTTAGTGAAAGCTCTAGAGCCTGCCCAGTGTCATATTTTATTTGCCTGGAAACTTACAGGCTAATGTAATTTAACCCTGAAATATGACTAGCTAATATCTCCTGGGAAAGAAAGATTCTATGTAGTGATAGTTTTCATCCTCGCCTGAGAATGCCTTTGATGGTGCAGCTTTATTTTAGTAACATGTTTTGCATTATTAGTTGTCTGACAGCTTGATACTGCACTGTTGTATATTTTACTCAGGTTTATCACAATTCCCACATCTCTCTCTTTATGTTGTTGGGGAGAAAAAATGGGTCATCATCTTTAAAAGTTAATTTATTCACCTAATAAAATAGTTCTTACTGTGGCTGTGTGTAGTGCAGCAGTGTGTCGCTCCACTATAAACCATATGAAGCAACTGGAATTTAAATAAACATCAAGTAAAATTGCTTTGTGAAATTGCCTGGTCACTAGACTTAAGAAAGGGGTATCCACCTTCTCAAAAGCCTACAAGCCATCTACTAAAACCATTTGTCTGCCAGGACACACCGGGATGGTGACTTGTTCACCCTTGACCTAGAAGCAACACTGTATGATAGATAAACCTGATAATGTGGCCACTGAAATGTTGTCTTGGGGAATATTTAAGCTGAAAGCACAAGTTTTACAAAAACACTGTGATCTTAACACAACCTCCTTCTTCTGTTTACAGCGAAACTTCAAGACGTTGGTTCTGTATTGAATGTAACTTTGAGATTCCAGATTTTTCCACTCACTTTCCCACGTTTGTGCACTGCTCCTTGTGCCGTTATAGCACCTGCTGCTCCAGAGCGTATGCTAACCACATGATCAGGTGTGTGTGTGTGTGTGTGTGTGTGTGTGTGTGAATAGGCGAATAATTAGTGAGCATGTTGGACACCATAAGCAAGAATTTCTGAATAGCAGTTATATCATAATAAATGGATCACTAGTCGTTGCTGCAAAGGTTTCACTAATCTTTAATGTTTCTGTTTGCAGTAATCATGTTTCTCGCAAAACCACTACTAAATACCTGAACTTATACAGGCCCTGTCCAAAGTAAGTGTCCTGATTTTTAGTCTCTGGTTTACTGGTAGAAATGAGGTAGAAGTGGTTGACGATCTAATGATTATGGTTTTCTGGCAGGCTGGGTAACCTAAGCTGCAATACCTGTGGCTATTCCACTGAGATTGGAGATCTGATGGCCACACATCTGGCTAAGAATCCAAGCCACGCCTTCAGCCACTGCAAATTCAATGGTGAGAGTGTTCGACGTATGCACCTTAATCAGAATAAAGTAGATTGAGAAGCAAATCCGAATAAAATTTCTATCCGACCAAATGAAGTGGATAATCCATTAAATGGAAGAATCTTTTAAATAGATGAATAATTGTCATGTAAATATTTGAATCCAGTTACTTTCACAACCGGTGTCTTTATGGATGTTCTGTGCAAGTGTGTTTGCATCTGACAAAATGTAAGTCTTGTTAAATGCAAGTGATGTAATTGAATATAAGCTTTCACAAACGTCACAGTAACACACATTTGGTTTGTATTAGATGTAACATACACGTAGATTCAGAAAACAGATTATCTGAATGCTGAGCTTCAGGCACATATACTGCAAACAGTAACTTGAGCTCTTCAGTAGAAAGGCATTCAAACTGACAAAAATCTTTGCATGTAAATGATGACATATCAGTGATTTTTGCTATTCTCCCTTTTTCCAGAGGGATTTTCTCATGGCTATAAAAGGTAATTTGATTTCTCTTTGTATTTCTACAATCAGTGGTGCACTTGAAAAATAATTAAGAATAATATGATGTAATAGAATACAGCATGCGTATTGATCTATTTCTTGTTTATCTTTCTTGAATACTACCCATCCACTTTGAATTGGATTTGTGTTTTTGCTGCAACAGTGGTGAAATTGGTGAATTAAGCAGAATAGAAACAGCCGAGTGTCGAAGCAGCTGAGACCCGTGATCTCTGATGTGCTGCACATCACATAACACAATAAACTGCAAAGGATTTACAGCATTAAAGCGAAAAAGTGGCAGCAAAGGAATGACTTGTATGATGAAGTGTGAGAGCCTTTCAGCTTTTTGTGGGACGTTGGATTTATAAGGTCCTATATGAGAATTATGTGATTTAAGGTATGGTGCCATAACATTTAGTGAGGTCAGAAATAAAAGTCTTTTTAGATGCATATTGATTATTGATTATCTCTTTAAAAGATTCTACATGGATGCATAGCTCTCAATCAGATTTTTTCAGTGAAATTTCACAAAACAGTTTAAATACATTGAGAAGCATTATATATATATATATATATATATATACACACACACACACACACACACACACACAAATATATATATATATATATATATATATATATATATATATATATATATATATATATATATATATATATATATATATATATATATATATACATATATATATATATATATATATATTATATATATATATATATATATATATATATATATATATATATGTATATATATATATATAATATAGTTTGTAGTATTTTTATCCAAAATACATTTTTGTACACATGTCGATACTAGTTTGGTGGCAAAACATAAAGGCTCAGAGCTGCACTTTTTGTTTCGAAAGCAATCGTGTGGGCATGCCATTGTTGAAAACCCAGGCTTTTGCTCAGTTTTGCACATGCTGGAGCCAAGATACATCACTGTACTTTGTGCTTTAAACCAGTGGTTTTCAAAGTGGGGGCTGCCAGGGGGCCTCAACATTTTGGTGTGAAAAATAAATAAATACATGATTTTTTTCTTTCTCACTGATAGAAAACCACACACACACACACACACACACAATCAATTCCTAATGTAATGTAAAGATGTAAGATGTAATTATTAATAAAAAAAGGGGGATATATTCAGAAGTCTGTATTTTTAATGTGTTTTAAAGACATCTTGCAAAAGGGGGGACTCCGTCAAATGTTAATGCCATTTGGGGGCCTTGCCCTGGAAAAGTTTGGGAACCCCTGCTTTAAACAGTGGTCACATAGTAACAAAAAAATTTACTCGTATATATAATCACATCATAGCACCCCAAATTGAAATTGCACCGAATTGTGGGGGGTTCCTCATAGTTCCTCACCCCTATCTTTGCACCCTCAATAAGGTCAACGCAGCAGAAAGCTTTATAATTTGTCAGTGGCATTTCAAAAGAAGGTTGTAAGTGTTCTTTGATATGTGCAGGTGTACTATGATCGGCTCTGTTACAATGATTGGTCTTAAAACAGTAAGCAGTGTGTACCCATGTATAGCAGTGTTGTGTTGTGATTTTTTTTGTGTCTTGTTAACCTTGGGTTGTTTGTATTGTAGATTTTTCTTCATACCAAGTGGCGTGGTTTGGAAAGGCCAGGTGCTCAACTCTGGGATTATCATACAGAAGCAAGAAATGCAAATCGATCAGAATTCACTTCCACAAGCCACTAATCCTGTGCCCCTTCCAAACCATTGCATAAACCTCCCTGATAGCTCTGCACACACCCCGTCTATTCCTGCTGAAGTACAGCCTGTAGTTGAAAGCACTGTGCCTGATGAGAATTGTGGGACACAGCCAAAGGATTTAACGCCACAGAAAATGGCGCTTTCCAGTGAAGTCCATGCTGAAGATGGAACTAAAGCCGGAGGATCTCTTACTGTAGCACAGCTGAAGATTGTACTCTACGCTCTGTGCTTTGGCATTCCTCAAGCAGCCAGCCAGTTTGATAGTCAGCCTGAGGAAGTCCAATCCTTGATACAAAAGCGTCAGCTTCAGCTTGGGCCTCCAAAGAGCAGAGAACGGTTAATTCCTCGAGCAAGTGATAGGTTAGCCGAGTGGGTATTGTGCCAACGTGAGCAGCAGCTTCCTGTAGACGAAACCAATCTTTTTTCCAAAGCCGCACAGCTCATGAGTGCTGATGGTGGGCCAGGCATCTCTTATGGTTGGGCTGTGGACTTCCTGATAAACCATGATTTATCTCTGCAATCTCTGGCCACATCCCACCGACTGCTACCCCATAAAGTTCAGGAACGTCTGCACACTTTTACTTCTGTTATAAATAAGCAGATCACCTCACACTGCTTGGATCTGCCAGCCATTGCTGCTATGGATGAACTTTCCATTTTTATAGACATGGAGCAGCTGGATCCTGCCTCAGCTGACTCCTCTTCCATGATGTCCGCTTTTAAGTTGGTTGGCGAAAAGGATCCGCTTCTAGATGTTGTACTCGCCTCTCTAGCTGACGGCACTATCTTGCCTACCGTAGTGTTTTTTAGAGGAGAGCCTCTAAGCCCAGATGCACCAACCTTGCCAGACATCATCATGGAGGCCAAGCCAGAGGGCTTTTCTGATGAAGAAAGACTCCAGCTATGGTTTGATAAAGTGTGGAGTCGGCATGTGAAGCCAAACTCTGGAAGCAAGGGACTGCTGGTTATGGACCCATATCGGGGTCACCTAAGCCACAAGTTCCTAGCATTGCTCAACACTACAAACACTTTGCCAAGTATCCTCCCTTACGCATGCTCCTGTCGTCTGCAGCCTCTAGAGGCCTGTGTCGGTCTGGTGCTACGAGAGTTCCTGCAAGTCCGATGGAGCCAGCATGTGACTGATGCTCCACAAGAACTGATTGGTGCTGTGCCTGCTGACCTAGCCCTTTTGTTCTCAGCCTGGCTCCTTGAAATGCTGGATGTCCTAGCAGAAAGGCCAGAATTTCTTCAGCGCTCTTTTGAGCTGTTGAACTCTAATTCAAAGCTGGCACCAGGAGGATTTTCTGAGTTGGTGCAGAATCTGACTGAAGCCCTCGTGGTGAACACAATTCAGGAACATGAATCTAATGAACCAGAGGCTGAACACAAAGGCAACACGTCATCTGTTGTTTCTCCGAGCTTGTTGCCTTCACCATCCAATCCCCAAGCTCTGAAAAAAATCTTCGAGAAAGATAGTGATCTCGACTCTTTCCATGGATTTGAAGATACAGAAATGACAAACTTGTGATTTTCTTAAAAGTAAAATCGACTAGATGTCGATGCTCCAGGTTGTTTTTATGCAGAGCTTTTCTCGATACAATGTTCTCTGACGGACAGTTTTGCTTTTGAATAGGAAAAGAACATTTGCTCAGTAGTTTATTGATCATGTCCTAATATTTCTTGACTGTTCTGTTCATTTTACATACACTGCCTAGCCTCATTCTGTCAGATTCTTTCAGTCACCAGTGATGAAATAGAATTTATTGGATTAAGAGTGTGTCATGTGTCGGTCCTTGAAGGTGCATTGTTTAAATTTTTTTTTTCATTATTTCTGCCCTTCCTTATACAATCCCATGTTTGTAATAATTTCCCAAAGTTAGCAGAACCAGCAAAGGTCTTCTCAAACACTGCTGCAACAAGAAACAAGTTCTGCAGTGATAAATGTAGGTTTGCGATACTAATATTGCTTGCGGTACTTGTTTCGATCATTTACGCAATGTACAAAAGTCCTAAGAACATCTTGGCACACCTTTAAAATGTGTCTCCAAAAAACCCTACTGTAGCCATGTATAGATGAATATAATTATGTCTGCTTTGACTGCTGAACTGTTTTATAGTCCAGCCAAAGTGTTACTGTTCACTTATTTCTTTGAGTACTATTACTGCTGTGAAGCGTGCACATTGCAAATGAGCAAAAAAAGTCCTCCATGTACAAGTGTTACAGATTATCTACTGTATTTAGGGCTGCTTGTTCATAATTAAAGGGCTGACCTTTGATATTACATAAACCTCATTTTATCCCTAAAACTTTTTTTTTTCTAGACTTTTTCTAAAAGGGACATTTTATTTTGTAATCAATAAATGCATTGTTAATGTTTGTTTGCATTGGTTATTTTTGTTCTTCTCTTGATACTCTTAATGGCAACTTTTCTATGGACTGGATGTGTCTGCAATATAATGCTATAGAACAAACAATCTAAGGGTGTATTTTGCAGTTGCAAATTTACATCATGCATGAGTCTGACCATTGCAAACATGTGATGAGTTTGTTTAGCTGTACATGATGGTGGTACCACAGACAGTACAGTGTTCTGGTGTGCCAGCAGATGGTTTCATTTTGTCATAATATAATTAATATATACTACCAGTCAAAGGTTTAGACACATTCATTCTTTATTTTTATTTTTCCACATTTTAGAATAATAATAATAAAGTCAAATACAAATGTAAAATAAACTAAGTGTAGTCTTGATAACGCAGATCCAACGTGGTACAAATAATCCATTTATGAAAGAAATTCAGACGAGCAAAATGAGCCTTCATTCAAAGCCACTGCAAGAAGAAGAAAATAGTACACGATCACTTATTTTATCTGGAATAATTTTTTTTTTTAAATCTCCAAGATGAAATGAGACTCGAGCTTCAAGTGAGAGAAAGAAAAAAAAAAAGACAACCGCCACTTTTAAACTTTGACACAATCTATATCACAGCTGCTTCATTATTATTATTATTTTTCAATAATATTAGCATGTTCAAACACAACCGTCTCTACTGAGAAATACTGCAGATTTATTACTTTAAAAAAATGTTAATTAGGAAATTGCTAAACTTCTGTCCTGGTGTTTTTCAGCCTCCCATTACAAAAACCTGTCATAACACTTACAGAATAGTACATCATGTAACCCACCTGACCATACGGGCAATTTCCCAGTTTGTTTCTGATGACAGCGGTCCAAGAATCTCAACCCCTTCTTGAGTCACAATGGCAATCTCGTGCTAAAGCAAAACAGAAATAATGTAACATAACGTACTGTGTTCTGCAGATACAAAGATTTAACGCAATAAGGTAAAATGTTTCTTGTATATTTATTCATGAAGATCAGGAACAGTTCTTACTCGGTTGTAAGAACGGGCATCTCGGTAATACAGCACTTTGAGACATCGCTCAATCAGTGCCCTTGCCTCATCCTTGGAAACTTCTACTTTGTTCTCAAGCACCTCTCTCATCAAGGGCTGAAAAGAAACGGGCATACACAGTAACAGATAAGAAGCAATTCACATGATGTCTGGAAAAAAAAGGACAAATGAAAAGAAGCCCTAAATAAGAAGCTGAGCAGACTAACACTCACCTGAGCCAAGTATGCACCAAATCCTGTGGCCACTGCTGGAGCTTCATATGCAACACCTAGCTTGTCTACATAGCCCAGGAAGCTACAAAATACAAACAGAAGGTTTGTGAAAAATAAAAAATATCTGTCAATTCCCAATAGCAAGTGGTTTGACACTTGTGCACACTAGTTTGTGCTCATGTCCTATAGCCTTAATTTCCAATTCCAGGTGACCATATTACTTGCAGCGACATCTGAGCTTCTTTCACAGAAAGTATGTGCTTCAATAAAACTACAGAATCCAGACATCCACACTTATAGAAGTCATAGTTCACTATTATTAAATACGCCACTGCATTTTCAACCTAATCTCACTAAAATAAACCAAACACATATGTAGTGTATGTGCAATTGCCACTGACAAGAATACAGGAGTTACACACACTTCCTTCATACTGAGGAAGGCAGGAGTAGATACTTCCAACAACTGTCCCAAGACTTATAATATAAGTGAGTTTTGAGTAAACAGGTTGTCTGTTCTTTTCTGATTGCAGGAAAACATGGGGAAACGGTGTCTGTGGTAATGTGCTAAATATGCTACAGATGTAGCAGATAGAGATTAGGTTTAAAAAAAAAAGTCAATAATTATACATCAATAATCAAATGTCCAAATAATTTTATTATGCTAAATGAAAGTACAACTATAGTTAGTCAAATCCAAGGTACAGTACTGTAAGGCTGTTTGCTTAACAGGGATTAGGAATTACACTGTAGTTATGGAAAAACTTATTTGAAAACTAACCTTTCTCCATTGTAAAATCCACCGATAACGACCGTGTTCCAGAGTGGGTTCATTCTGCTGCGGCGGTTGTACATGACACGAGTAAGCCAGGAGTGGATGGCTTTGGGACTATAGCTGTGGCCATCTCCAAGGAGTTCCTCATCAATCCTAAACAATCAGCACATCTTTTTTTTTTTTTTTGCTTCATAGCAATATAGATACATTACTTAATGCAAGTTTTCTGAAGTCTTAAAATGATTTCCTGACATTTCTCTTGCCACTGGTTCTCCGGTTTTTTCCCTCCTCCCAAAAACATGCCGGTAAGTGGACTAGCTATGCTACATTGCTCCTAGTTGTGAATGTGTGCATGGTGCCCTGTGATGACCTGGTGTTCCATCCAGGGCATATTCCTGCTTTATGTTCAGTGTTTCCAGAGTAGACTCTGGATCCACCAGCACCCTGACAAGGATAAATCAGTTACTAAAGGGGAAAGAATGAGCTCTCCATCTGGACACTGTATGTTAATTAGTCCAAATATCTTTGCATGCCTTGGCTGTACATGATTGGTAATTCAAAAGGTGTAGTGCACTAAAAGAGTGACTAAAAGTGTTTAAGGTGCATACAGTGCCTGTCTTAACATAACTCGCACAGACTTGAATAGAGGATTTAGGCTGTACAGAATAATACAGGCATAACTCCATGCAAAGTCTTACACCATCTGTTCAATGACTTGTTTGATGTACTGGTAGTCTGCATAGTCCCCTGAAGCTCCAAGTATGGTGGCGTCATTGACTTTCATGAGACGGGAGATGTTGCGGAAACGGGCCAGCGAGCCATAAGAGCCGAGCATGTCAGCAGCGATGATAACGCCGCCTGTAAACTTCACCCCAAGCACCGATGTCCCAGTCACCATGGGATTACTATGTTAAAGACAAAAAAAAACACGGTGTTGGTCACATTATAACACTCTGAATATCTACATCAGAATTATAATTAGAGTATAATCAAAATGAGAACAAAAAAAAAAAAAAAAGAATTACTGTTCAAATACAATATTTTGGTTGGGAAAACATATGAAAACTATTATATATCTAACTAGTAACTCACATTTAAGTATTAAGCCAAAGTCTTTTTCTAATGTAGCTAAGCTACATTACAAGCTGAAATCGAGGGCTGTTATTAACTAATAATAGCTAATATTAAAGTTAGATTATCCTAATGTTTCCTTTCTGCACTCACCAAATGCGTGTAACAAGAGCTGATAGTTTTTTTTTGTTATTGTTGTTTTTTCCCTTATTCTCTACATAACGTAGTCAATTTGTAGTTAGCTTATTAGCTTGTTAGCTAGCCAAGCGATTTCCTCCATGATGATACAGCACTGTTAGCTAAACTGAAACTAATACACCGCTAGCTAGCTAGGGAAATTGTGCGTTATTAAACGTCAAAAACACAAAACAGGAATTTTAGAGCTTACAGTGTGTGTCGTACGGGTCCACATCCGGGAACGGTACTGTTACCGGCACCTGGAAATGAATAAAATTGTCCAGGTGCTGGTCCATTCTCCCAGAAATTTAACTTCAGTCCACTCGCCTCCATGTTGAACAAAGCCGGAAATGACGCCAAACCTCGCTTTCGGTTCAAATAACAAACGACAGGAAGAACCAATCATTTCTATTACACATGGGTCAGTTTATATTTGTTCTATAATCATTTTTAACCATTTAAACATTTCATTTATTATATTTTGTGGCCACACAAATATAATGCCCCCCCCCCCACTTGCAAACTAAAATTACATTGTAAATGAATACATTACTAAACAATTCATTACATGTCTCTGATTTAAACAAAAAAGATATATAACCCCAATATACACACTGCGAAAGCTAAAATGCTTACAATTACTGAATATGAATGGATGACTGAACATTTGAATGAAAGCAGACCATGAGAATAAATCTTAGCCTGTAGAGTGTATCAAATATAAAATACGGGGGGACAACAACATTTAAAAGATCCCTGCTGAAAACAAACAATAGTAACCCTCAAAGAATTTGCAATGGTTTTAATGGTTATAATGGGAATTGTATTGGTTTAAATGTATAATGGTTTGTCATGGATATTTGTAGTGGAAACTATTACCATTTCTGTGATGGTTTCTATTGTAGGTTTTTTTTCAGCATGGATGCAAGTGAGGCAATAAATTAAATAATATGTATTTTACAGAATATAAAACACATTTTCCATGAAATGGAGCAGATATTATCCACAATGTCTTGGAAGATTAACTTAGATTTGCTTCATGCTTTTAAACAAGCTGAACAATAAAGATACAATTATGACCTGACAGAACAGACGGGCTCATCCTGGCCAGAAAGAATCAGATAATAACTAAGAGCAACTACAGGCACCCCCTTCAGGGTTGGAGCTTGAGCCTTGAGACCAGAGATCACATGCAAACTATATTCATTAGTCTAAATGTATAAAGATAATAAATAATAATAAAGACTTTTACAAAGAGAGAGTAATGTCCTTAATGCTTTTATTTTTAAGAAGTAGCTCTAATCTATGTTTTAAGTGGATGTTTCAAGAGTTTATTTTAATTCAGAACCTGTTTTGCTGTGTACATGCTCTCTACATGTCCGCATGGGTTTCTTCTAGGTTCTCCGGTTTCCATCCACTGTCCAAAAACATACCAGTAGATGGATAGACAGTGGTAAATTGCTCCTAGTTGTTAATGAGTATGTGTATATATGTGTGTGTTTGTGTGTGTGTGAGTGCATGGTTCCCTGCGATTGACTAGCAACCCGCCCCTGGTGAGTATTCCCACCTCACTCACAGTGTTCCTTGGATAGGCACTAGATTCACTGTGACCCTGACCCAGATAAAGTGAGATGTAACTATGGTGAGGGTCTGAAAGACATGTGTAAAGAATAGCAAAGCATGAGGTCTGGCTTGTGAGACTACTCTAAGAGTAACTGTGTGGTATATGAAGAATAAAACAAAAATTATGTGCCGTTATTGGAAAATAATATTTTTTTCCATGCTCAGTCGAGTTTTTTCTTTATTAATAGCAGCTCACAGTTGCATGAGACAGTGGTTTTCAAGGGGGTCCATGATTATTTTTTTTACAGTGGTGGAAATCACCACCCACCATTATCAAGTTATTATATTTATTATTGAGTTCTTAGTGATTGAGCCCTGCGATGGACTGGCACCCTGTCCAGGGTGTACCCCGCCTTATGCTCGATGCTCGCTGGGATAGGCTCCAGGTTCCCCGTGACCCTGAAAAGGAGTAAGCGGTAGAAGATGGATGGATGGATTGAGTTCTTAGTAATCTGTCTGACTGGTCACGTAAATTGAACAGGTTTAAATATAAACCTCAATTACTTGAAAACCAGTAAGCTTAACTGCAAGTGCATGCAAACTAAAAACATGAAAGTTTTGTCTGAGAAGTAATAAAGCAATGGAAATACTGGAAGTGTTGATCATAAAACATTGCAACATTAAGCACAGAATTATTAAAGGTAGACTGCTGCTTCTATGTGACTAAGAACTATTTTGTAACCTTCTGTTAATTGGCATTAAGCAATTTAGCAAACACACAATTTTAACCAGTAAAACATTAATTAAATTATGGCGGTATTGTGGGACAATGTTCGCAACTCATTTTGAACAGTTTTAGACAAATCCAACATTCACACACAGTCACAACTGTCTCTTTTAGATGTTTTGTAGTGTTCGTAAGTTTTTGTTGTTTGTTTCTTTTTAATGGACCTTGAGTCTGGAAATAAAAGATCTATCCATCCATCCATCTATCTATCTATCTATCTATCCATAAATCCATCCATCCATCCATCTATCCATCCATCTATCTATCTATCATCAATCCATCTATCTATCTATCTATCTATCTGTCTGTCTGTCTATCTATCTATCCATCAATCCATCCATCCATCTATCTATCTATCTATCTATCTATCTATCTATCTATCTATCTATTTTTCGATCTATCCACGTTTATATCTATCTATCTATCAATCCATCAATCAATCTATCTATCTATCTATCTATTTATTGAACCATCCACGTATCCCTCCATCCATCTATCTATCTACCTATCTGTCATCCATCCATCCATCTATCTATCTATCTATCTATGACATTCACACTGTAATGGCAGTCCATAGAACAAAAGCCAGCAAATTATATTTCTGAATAAAATGCTATGAACAAGGCTTTCTGTCCATGGCCACAGTATCCCTCAGGGTTTTTGTAGATTTTCCAACTTTGAACAGTTCGATGGAAATATAATCCGTTTCTTCTCACTGTAACATGTGTCTGCCAAAAACAATAAAATAATTCTAAAGCAGCAGATATAATGCAAATGAAGCAATAAATTAATTATGTTTGTATTTTAACCAGCTATTGTAATATCACACCACTTCCCCCATCTTATGCAGTCTAAAGCATATACTGTATCTACATGGTTAACGCTGATTGACCAACGCAGTTCCAAGCGAGAAGCTCCTTTCACCAATGAGAAACCTTAAGACACGCCCCCCCCGCCACACACACATATTTAGAACATAGTTTTAGGATTACAGTTACTGTTTGAATTCACGTGATTTCTGAGTGACAGAAGCTCCCACAGCATGGGGAAATTGTGGGGTGCTCTGGATGTCCTGTTGGCAGATGTATTCTCTGCTCCATAACCTACCATGAAACCCACCATACCACGTAAAGGCGAACTAAGATGTGTGCAGGCAAACCACACACGTTAACATTTAAACACGCAATCACAACTTTTAAACAAACTCAGAAAGGATGGCTACCTATGAAACTGAATTCAACACTATATATATTGTAAATACAATTTCCCCATGGATGCTTCCAAGCAATGCTGTGCTGCCTGCATTGTGACCAGGTACCATTATTTTCCCAGAAGAGCTATAACTGACTTAGATCAGGGGCTCCCAAACTTTTCCAGGGCAAGGCCCCCCAAATGGCATTGACATTTGACCGAGGCCCCAATTTTGCAAGTTGTCTTTAAAACACATTAAAAATACAGACTTCTGAATATACCCCCCCCCCCTTTTTTAATTAATAATTAATTATTAATAAAAAATTATTATTATTATTATTTAATTATTATTTAATTATTAAAAATTATTATATTAATTATTTCATCTTTACATTAGATTACATTAGGAATTGATTGGGTGTGTGGTTGTCTGAGAGTGAGAATCATGTATTTATTTATTTTTCACACCAAATTGTTGAGGCCCCCCGGGCGCCCCCTGGCGCCCACTTTGAAAACCACTGATTTAGATGATTAATTTAATTTGATAAACTGAATAATCTGTTTGTGTAACTGGTGTCATTTATTATGTTAATGTCATCATGCTGTTTAGCTTGCTATGTAATAAGTGTACAAAGCGTACAACAATATATAGTGGTAATCTGAAACGTTAGCTAAGTAAAGGGTACTGGAGTTTTCTTTTCTTAATTCTAAAGACAAACTGCCATAACTAGTTCTGAATGGATAACTATAATATAGCCACAACTCAGACGTTAATTACATATTTCTCGTTGCCAAGCTAGCACACCTCAGCATTATGCTGAGCCTTATAATTTTCAAATCACTTAGTTGTCCTTAGCCCAAATGTAGTGTAAAGGAACGAAATGCTGTGCATCTTTCCTCACTCGCATTTATAACAGTCTGTCACAACGTAAGGGTTCACAGCGAACTCAGTGGGAGGATATGCAAGTGAATGTAAAGTTAATGGTCAAAAACTTTAACTGACGTTAGCCTAGCCTACTTCGTGGGTGTGCAAATATCAAAAGTTAATTGATGTTCTTAAGAACAAACCAAGCCATGGTATGATGCCTTCTATACTAAGCGAAGGTTACCTACTATTTAGGTATCTAGTTACTTACTGTCTGAAAAAAGCTCGTATGCTCTGCTGCACTTTTCTACACTTGGCTGCTGTCTCCATCTCTTACAGACTGGAGCTGCTAAAATATATCAATGAACTTGCGTTGAGTATGGGCGCAACCAAGGGTACAATTGGAGGGGGGGCCACACACCTATTTTCCTTAACAAACGGAAATATATTAAAAAGGAATAGACATAAATGATTAGAATAGAAACGACAGATCCGTTGGCAGGGTTCATTAAACGGGGACATATAGAAAATATTTCGCACCGTCAATTGGGGCTGTGATGGCTGGGGGGCAGATTGGTATTTCCTCAACATTGGGAGCGGGACACGACCCCCCAAAGAATGCGTGGTTACGCCCATGCCTGGGCTGTATTTTATTTGCCTGGATTGTATTTTATTGGCCTGGGCTCTCACGTTTGGCTGTTTTGTCGCTGTATTTGTTGTTGTGTAAAATGTTTCCGCTTCAGAACTGACGACCAAAAGTTTTATGCTGCTTTGGATTTTGCACTTGGACTTGAAACACTTACCTTTGGCTTTAAACTGAGTTCCTGTAAACGGGGACATGAATTTCGATCAGCTGTTGGCGGAGGTCGACGGCTTTGGGAGATATCAGAAGATTCTGTATGTGTTGATTTGTCTCCCACAAATCTTCCTGGCCTTTCATATGATGGCAAGCATCTTCACAGGCTACACTCCGGCACATCAGTGCCGGAGCTCGGCTGCTGAACACTGGAACTCCAACGTGTCTGTAAACTACAGCGACTCGTGCAGCATCCCATCCGCACAGAACCGGACTGAGGACCGGACTGAGGACTTCTGTCCACACGGATGGGTTTACAGCCGAGACGTAATCCACACTAGCACTGTCACTGAGGTAAAACAACACACAATGCAGAAGAACAGATTTCAGTTTTACAGTGAATTCAGATATACAGTCGAGGTCATAAGTTTACATAAGCCTTGTAGAATCTACAAAATGTTAATAATTAAATAATAATAATAATAATAATAATAATAATAATAATAATAGGCTAATAGGATCACAAAAATTCCAATTTGTTTTTTACTGCCCTGAATAAGCTATTTCACACAACAGATGTTTACATAAAGTCCACAAGACACAACAATAACTGAATTTACACAAATGCACCGGTTCAAATGTTTACATATGCTTGATTTATATAGGGCTTTTATCCTAATTTTAATAGTGTGTGTTGTTGCTTGGATGATCGACAACTGTTTTTATGTTTTGTGATAGTTGTTCATATAGTGATGGTTTGTCCTGAGCAGTTAAACTGCCCACTGTTCATCAGAAAACTCCTCCACTTCCTGCACAATCTTTCCTTTTCCAGCATCCCCTGCATATTTGATCCCTTTCCAACAGCGGCTATATGATGATGAGATCCATCTTTTCACACTGAGGGCAACTGAGGGACTCGTACACAACTATTACAAAAGGTGCAAACATCCACTGATGCTCAAGAAGGCAACATGATACATTAAGCGCCAGGGGCATGTAAACTTTTGAACAGGTTGATCGGTGTAAATGATAAACATTATGCAGATTCCGCATGGCGTATCTAAACGTATGACCTCAAATGTATTGGGACAGACCATTATGGTCATAATAAAATGCAAAAAAAATTAGCTACGTTAAAGCTGAGGTGATGAATCTCCTCAGAGATTTTCCCCATTAATGTTTAAAATAAACATTTATACCACTGCCGTATTTCTGTAAAGCTTTTTTTTTTTGGCAATGTCCATTGTTAGAAGCGCTATATAAATTAAGTTGAATTGAATTGAATTGAATTCTAGATTCTGATTTGTCAGAAGGTGATTCATTTTCTATAACAGCAGGTAGTAAAGCACATCATAGGATTATATTCATTCTCTGAGGTTATGTGTTTGTTATTGGAAAATCTAGTTCAGGGTGGTAATGGTCCTTGGGGAAAGGAGTGCCTAAAAACTGTCGGGATTGTACACAGGTACACAACTTTTGCAATCTTTCTTTAATAATCTCTCTCTCTCTCTCTCTCTCTCTCTGGATTTGTAAACAATACTGTATTTCAAAGTAAATATGGTATTTCTGCACAAATACCATCATATGTATAAACATGATGCATAAAGGAGCTCTTGGGGTTATTTTGTGGATGAAATCTAACTATTAACAAATTACATTTTTATCTCTGTTTGTATGTCCGTGTGTGTGTGTATGTGTGTGTGTGTGTGTGTGTGTGTTAGTGGGATCTTGTCTGTAACAGGGCAACTCTAAACAGTCTTGGTTCTTCCATGTATATGCTGGGATTGCTTGTGGGAGCTATTGTCTTCGGATCTATGGCTGACAGGTACGTTTGAATCACTTCAATTCTGCACTGTAAAGAGTCACATTCTAGTATGTGTTTGATCAGTCTAAATTCTCTATTCATTTATAATTTATAAGTACATTTCAATTAATTTATGACTATTTAATAAATGTTATGAAGCTGACAGACAGACGGAAGAGGCTGTGTTCTAAAAGAACACACACACACACACACACAGACACACACACCCTTGCAGTAATTGTTGTGTTTCAGAAACAAAGAATAAACGAATAATTAATCATTTAAACAATTAATTTGTTTAAAACACTGTTCCATTAAACACACCTTTATGCTAATGCTTAAACGTTATGTGAAGTGCAACTTCACATTACTACATTTTGTTTATCTACAGTACTGTGCAAAAGTTTTAGGCACCCTATATTTTTTTTAGTACAAACTTTGTTATAGATTTTTATTTTATGATTTGTACATTATCGAGTCAGTACAAAAAAACATGTTAGATTCCCAAACATTAGTTTTCCAGCACAAAATTAAATGTTACAGAAAAAAATTGTATCTCGGTAAAGAAAACAGTATATTATGTAAGAGATACTTTTCAGACAAAAAACACAATGAAGGCTGCTGGGTTTTGCTGCAAAAATAAGACGCAGGTGTGAAAGTCAAAGTCTCCAGAAGATCTGTGACTGGTTCTGCAAGATATTCAATAAAACTTATGGCTTCCTTCCTTTTTTTATTTTTTATTTTTATTTTGTCATACCAAATATTGACTTTGTTTCATTTGCTACTGTTTGCTGCTCTTTACAGTATTTTTATTGAATGTAGAAACATTTCATTTCATTATACTGAAGGCATCTTTGCTCTATAACATAGGCTATTGTAGAGCACACCTTATACACACTTTATTCTGGTGTAAAATCAGACATGCACCTGGTCACAAAACACTCTCCATGTTAGCATCTTTTCTCAGCTAAAAGTGCTAGAAACCTTCGTAAGTTGATCCAGGCTTGTAGTTCTAAAGACATGTAGAAGTTTCTTACAGTGCATTAATCTTCCTGGACTGGACCTTAGAAACCTGTTACTCACAGCTACATGTTCCTTCTTCTTGCCCAATTCTGCTGGCCATTATTAGTTTTCTCTCTCGCTTTCAGGTTGGGAAGGAGGTTTGCCCTGCTCTTGTCTCTGGCCCTACAGACAGTGTTTGGGGTGGCTGCTGCCTTTGCTCCAAACTACCTGGTGTATGTGACTCTTCGCTTCATCATAGGTACCTCCATCTCAGGCATCATCATCAATGCTTTTGTGTTGGGTGAGTAACTGTACTATATCATAATCCCATTTGAATCACCCTTAATTATCCCCGCATGCTTGATTCAGCTTTATTTGGCTAGTTTGTAGTATGTAGACTGTAAAATTCCTTAATCTAATCTTTGACAACCACCTCCAACGGCTCTGTAGGCACAGAGTGGACGTCTACAAATAGACGTATGCTGGCTGGAATCATAACGGATTATTTATTTGGGTTTGGTTATATGCTGCTGGCTGGTGTGGCTTATTTTATTCGAAGCTGGAGGTATCTGCAGCTCGCCATCTCAGCACCAGGTTTCCTCTTTATTTTCTACATCTGGTGAGAGAGTACAAACACACATACACATGCACACCCATATGTATGCAGAATATAAACTCTATTTTTGTGATGTGCTGATCATGTCTCACTTTGAATAGCAAATACTACAAATGGTAACACACAGCTGGTGAAGCAACTGGCTGAAATTAGCAAAATAGTTATAGAACAGAATGGAGAACATAAAACACACACTTATAAAACAAATGATCAGTTTTTATGTCCAGCAAAGTTACCCAAACTTACACTCTACAAAATACAAACTAGCCATTTAACATTAGATAGATTCACAACTGACACATTCCACAGAAAATATAAACAATAAGGATAACTTTTGGCTGGCTATCATTAAGTAATGAGCTAGCAAATTAGCAAACAACTAAATAACAGCTCCAGGGATCTGGCTCAATGCTGGTTTTAGAATATTAACACTGTCACAACATGTTTATAGTAGCTGGGTCTTCTGTAATACCTAATATATACTGTATTGTTAACTAAAAGATTCCATGATTCATGTGTTTATGCCTTCATATTTAATTGTTAAGTGTAAAGTGCACATTTTTCATTGTGAAGTGCTTTCTCTGCCATGCTTCTATGAACTCTCGCAAAGTTGGTTAGGTTAAGCTAGATTGTGGGCTAGCTGTGCCAGAGAGTGTAGATGATTCAACCAATAGTAACTTTTGTGAAAGAACAGAGATTAAAGTGCAGAACAAAGAAGTGCATGGGTTAGACAAACAATGGAGTTGTGATCAGTGATTGGTCGTTGTGAAACAATTGTGATCAGTGATTGGTCGTTGGGAAACAGTGGTGATCAGTGATTGGATATTGGGAAACAATGGTGATCAGTGATTGGATGTTGGGAAACAATGGTGATCACTGATTGGTCATTGGGAAACAATGGTGATCAGTGATTGGATGTTGGGAAGAATTGTAATCAGTGATTGGATGTTGGGAAGAATTGTAATCCATGATTAGTCATTGGAAACAATGGAGATCAGCAGTTGCTTATTGGGAAAATAGCTGTAATTTGTGCTGGAAAGCTGTATCGAGTGCAAGACAGTCACTAACATCTCTTCAGAAAATCTTACAAGATTTGTCACTAGGCTCATTTTTTTAAATGAAGTCACTAAAGGGGTCTAAGAAGTCACCAAATCTAGAGAGAAGGTTGTTAAGTTGGCTTACTGAAAGACGTAGTGGGGCAGACATCCCCAGCATTCTCAGAGTAAATAAAGACTTTAGGAAAAGCTTTATTAATGATGCCCTGATTTTTTTCAACAAGTGGTCCACAAACGTGGCAATAATGGGTGTTCATGTGGTTAAGAAGTCAGGCTAGCTTGTTGGCTATATCATGAATAGAAGTACTCAAGTCTCCCATTAGCTTTCCCTTGTGTATATCACTCCTTTATTTGTGTGCCTTCTTTATTTAAATCTCTCTTTGTCTCTTTCACCCTTTATCCCATCCTGTCTCTCGTATCCTTCAGGGTTCTTCCTAATTCAGCTCGTTGGCTGTTGGTAAATAACAGAAAAGAGGAAGCTCTAGTTCTTCTACGGAAAGCAGCTATAATGAATGGTCGTCCCTTGCCTACTACAGTGCAGGTACAGTACGACAGACTATCTCTCACACTCTCATTCTTTATTTTGCTGTCTTTTCAGTTACAAATGTCTGGCACTCATAAAATAAAAAACTCCAATGGCTCAATAGCTCCCTTAACATCTCTATGACAACAGGCCTTAACCCCTCGAGGCAGCAAGCCAGTCAGGCTACCATTGTACCCTGTAAGTGACAGACTGAAGCTAGCAGATTGCCAAGGCAACTCTGGCATCACCTGAGCACTGGGAGCGAGTTGTCTCCCAGAGGTCCACATTTAGGTGTAATGTGAAATGAAAAAACAAGCTATGCAAACAGAAAGTATGCTTGATTTGCTATGATTGTTTACTAGCTTGTTACTTGTAGGATGTTTAAAGTAGTGGTTTTCAAAGTGGGGTCTATGAAGCATAGTCTGTTAATTTTGCTATAGTGGTGGAAATCACAACCCACCATTATCAAACTTATTATATTTATTGAGCTCTTATAAATATTAGCCTGTCTGACACTTGCAGTAAGTGGGTTTATTCTAAAACTCAATAACCATAAACAAGCTGGCCTATAAATATTGATTATTTACAAATACTATATTTAAATGGAATGTGTTCTGTTGGTGGAAAGTTCAGGAATAAAAAACTATGTCTTCAATAAATAGCCAGAATATGACAGCCATAAATAATAAGCCTAATACTGGAATAGTTGGATTATGTTCAGAGGGGGTCTGTAGAATTCATTTTTACAGTTGAAGGGGTCACTGTTCGCAAAAAGAGGTTGAGAACTCTTGATTTAAAGGAACACAGAAGAGTGAACTGTTTAAATCTCCGCCAACTGGAATTCATTTCACCGGATCTGACCTCGTTACCTCAGTCTCCTCTGAATATAGCCATAGTTAACGCTACATCTGTGTGCAACAAAACTTTCATTTTAAATGACTTTTCTGCCAGACATAACTTGGATATTTTATTCCTGGCGGAGACCTGGGTTAGTCCTGGTGAGTCAACAGTCTTCGAGAAACTGTCTGCCGAACTTGTTTTAGTAGTACTCCAAGGCCTTCTGGCAAGGGTGGTGGGGTTGCTATGGTTTTTCAACAGTCACTTAACATACGAACAGTCTCTGTTGGGATTTACTCGTCGTTTGAGGTACAGTGTGTTGTGTTAGAGTCGACCTCTTGCACGCTATTCTGTGCTTTGATCTATAGGCCACCTAACCTGGACAATACTTTTTAAAGTGATTTTTACATTTTTTTTAACTTCTATTGTTCTGTTGTATGATCGTATGTTATTATTGGGTGATTTTAATGTGCATGTCTGCTGCCCTGGTCGACCCTTGGTTACTGAATTTTGTAATATCTTGGATTCCTTCGGTCTTATTCAACATATAATTCAGGCCACACATGTCCTTGGTCATACTCTAGACCTTATATTGTCATATGGAACCGCTGTTGATAATGTTAATATTGAAGAAACTTCCTTCTCTGATCACAAGCTCATTGTTTTTAATGTCTCTGCTGCCAGCTCTGCCGGTGTGACTAGGCCTTCAGGATATTACTCCCGTTTTTAATTCACTCATTGCCTCTCAGTTTAATGAAAGTTATCGAGCTAATGCTGTTGAAACATCTATCTTGAGTGCTGCAGAGTCTTCCTCTGGGCCTGATGATTTGGTTGCCTTATTTTACACATTTTGCTCTAATATTTAAGATTACATTGCCCCTTTTAAGCTGAAACAACCAAATCGTAAAATTTTATTACTGGCTGGACGATAATACTCGTCCTCTCAGACAGGCTTGTCGTAAGAGATGGAAGCATGATCATTTAACTTTGTCCTTTCAGATTTTTAAAGATTGTTTGTTTAAGTTTCAGAATGCAGCAAAGTCAGCTAGGTCTAGGTATTTCTCTGACTTAATTACTACACACTGTCATAAACCTAAGATTTTATTCACCACGATAAATTCAGTTATTAATCCGAGTTGTCAGTTCCATGGGGAACCCTCGGCTGAACTTTGTGAGAAGTTTTTAAAGTTTGTTGCTGATTACCATTCGTAATTACCATTCGTTCTTCCTTCACTTTGCAGTTCTCAGACCTGCCCCTGAATTTTCTGGCTATACCGGTCTCCTTTGATCAGTTTCAACATGTTTCTCTAAAGGAACTGTGTGATCTGGTTAACCAGATGAAAATAATGTCCACTTCACTTGTTGTTTCCTCTGTGATTATGAAAGCAACTTTTTCTGAAATTGGCCCCAGTATCCAGGTATTGATAAATTTATATTTGGCTGCTAGGGTGGTCCCAAATTGTTTTAAGCATGCTATTGTTCAACCTTTGCTTAAGAAACAGGGTTTGGATGAAGGTTACTTTAATAATTATCGGCCAGTCTCTAAGCTATCATTTCTGTCAAAGCTGTTAGAGAAAGTAGTACAGTCACAATTGCTCCTGTTTTTAAATTCAGCTATGTTATTGGAACCTTTACAATCTGGTTTCACTGCTTATCATAGCACAAAGTCTGCTTTGTTAAAAGTGTCCAATGACATTTTACTGGCAGTGGATGCTGTAAAAAATACTGTGTTGATGCTACTAGTTCTTACAGCTGCCTTTGATACTGTAGACCATAACATACTTCTTTGGCGCTTAGAGCATCTGTTTGGTATCAAGGGTACTGCCCTACAATGGCTCTACTCATATCTTAAGGACAGGTCCTTCTTAGTAGCGTTGGGTAATTTCCCCTTAATCTTCCGCTCCTATTATTAGTGGTGTACCTCAAGGCTCCATTCTGGGCCCACTTCTTTTTAACTTATATATGCATTCATTGGGGAATACTATTAGGGCACACAATGTCTCTTTTCATTTATATGCTGATGATACCCAGTTGTACATTCCATTGAAAGCTGGTGACTCCATTCAGCCATTGTTCGACTGTCTGGGCGACATTAAAAAATGGTTAACAAATAATTTCCTCCAATTTAATGAAGACTGAAATGATTGTTTTTGGCCCCCTGAGATTGAGAGATGGGCTCATTAATGAGCTTCGTAATCACTCCTCAATTTCTTCCCAGCTTATGAACATTGGCATCATTCTGGACTCAGAATTATGCTTAACCAAGCAAATAAATTTGGTTGTTAAGAATAGGATTATTTCAAAACTTAATTTTTTTTTGTCTTTCCAAGATTTGGAGAAGGTTATTCATGCTTTTATCACTTCGCACTTAGATTACTGTAATTCATTATACTTCGGTCTTCTTCAGTCATCTCTGGCTCGTGTCCAGATGGTTCAGAATGCAGCTGCAAGGCTGTTGACGGGCAAAGAAATTTGATCGTGTCACCCCAATTTTAGTATCGCTCCATTGGCTCCCAGTCCGTTTTAGGATTCAGTTTAGGATTCTGATGTTTGTTTTTAAAACTCTTAATGATCAAGCTCCTTCCTATCTCAAGGATCTTCTTACACCACATTCATCGAACAGACTTCTAAGATCTTCTGATCTTGGGGTTTCTTTTGCATGTCCCTCATTCCTGGTTAAAAACAAAGGGGGCTAGAGCTTTTTCAGTTGGTGTCCCTCATCTATGGAATCAATTGCCACTGGACATCCACCTTGCACCTTCTATTACCACTTTTAAAACATATTACGAGGCTTAAAACATATCTCTTCTCCCATGCGTTTTAATATAATTTGACTAATTTTTACTATTGTCTATTTTTATTTGGTCTTATTCTGTTTCTATTTTTACTTTCCTTACTCTG
Source organism: Ictalurus punctatus (assembly GCF_001660625.3). Lineage (NCBI taxonomy): Eukaryota > Metazoa > Chordata > Actinopteri > Siluriformes > Ictaluridae > Ictalurus > Ictalurus punctatus. Next base: position 10,021,345 of record NC_030439.2, on the reverse strand, counting down.
TTCAGCACTTTGGTCAGCTTTGCTGGATGAAACGTGCTATATAAATAAAATTTACTTACTTACTTACTAGGCTATACATCACTTGGCTTTGTAATAATACAATTTGTACAAAATTATGTTTTGTCAAATAAATCACTGATCATCAATGAATCATCAATGAATCACTTCTAACATACAATCTTAAAACTCCACATCTACCTGAGACTGATGCTTGTGTACAGTGCTTAGAAAGTAATGCTCTAAGATGGCTACTATTGTTTTTAGCTATGAAGCAATCCTTTGTCAATTTTTACAGATAACTGTTTACATACAGTGTCAGAAACCACATAAGAAGGTTACAGTTAGCTACAGTTACATTTATATAAGCTCCTCAACCACCACCAGCGTGTAGCATCCGCCTGGATGATGCGACGGCAGCCATAGTGCGCCAGAACATCCACCACACACCAGCTAGTGGAAAGGAGAGAAAGGTCTGTTAAAGATTTTAAAATGCTTTGTCAGCTGTAAAGTTCCCTAACAACATTCTCTTTGTAGCTCAGACACCAAATACGTCTCCAGTGGCTGTCTACCTATACGATATATTTTTAGCTGAATGTTCACTATTTCATCGAGGATATTGAGAAGAGGCGTAATACATCTTCAATTCTGATGTTCTTGCAGTTAGACGACTGTGAGGAGATGCAGGGGAGGAATAGGCACTCTGCTGCAGATCTATTCCGTACCCCCCAGATGAGGAAACGATCTTTTATCCTGTTCTACATCTGGTAAGTAATAGTAGCTCTTCTATAAGTCAGTCATGGGGAGCCTATGCACTGTATAGTATTTTCACTGGTTTAACTCATTCAAAGATGATTTGGAAAAATATAGTGACTAGTCACTTCTGTGTAAACAGAATGTCACAATGTAGTGACTAAAAATGATTAATTAATGATTAGTTCCAAATTGTCTTATCTATTCTCCATTAGATAGATTATCTTACATACACTTTTTCCATCTCTAGGTTTGTTACCGTGTTAGTGTATTATGGTCTGTCTCTGGGTGTATCAGACCTGGGCACAAACCTTTACCTCACTCAGTTTCTGTTTGGTTTGGTGGAGATCCCTGCGAGGTCAGTGGTTTTGCTCTTCCTCCCCTACAGCCGTCGGATCTCACAGAGTGTGTTCCTTGCCATGGGGGGTACCGCCTGCCTCCTCATGCTCATTGTACCAGAAGGTGACCAGCAGCTTCATTCTTTACTATCCCTCTTTGAGAATGAGACTTCTCTAGCACTCCTTCAATCGGTCTCATTCTCCTGGTCTAATGTTCTGTCCCTCTCTTCATATCACTGCCCATGTCATCAACATCTGTAGTTTGTTTGCTTTTGTTTCTTTGACCTCGTCTTTCCTCTCTGTTATCCTCTCAGATAGACCTAATGTACGGGCTGCTGTGGCTATGACTGGAAAATTTGGGATCACATCCTCTTTTGCTGTCATCTATATTTATACAGCTGAGCTCTTCCCAACAGTGCTTAGGTATTTACTCAAAATCATTTATATAAAACATAACAATAACTGTTCAGTATTATACTCACTATGTGCCAAATAATAATTTCATTGGTTGTTATTGATCAAAGTCTATAGAGATGGGCACAGATGACTTATGATTGACTCTGTGTCATTGAATTGTCCTAGGACATCAGAACTAGAGGTTATGAGATTTGATCGTAGGTGACTTTGATGATAAGGGTAAAGTGGGGTGTTTCGTATGCATGTGACATGTAAATTAGATTAGTAAAAGAGATTAGTGGGCAGGAGCTTGCATCCACCAATCATCAATCACGTTTTGTTGTGATATTATTTGACAGTTTTAGGAATCAGATGCAGATCTGCTCCTACATCATTCTGTGCACTCAAATCTGCCCCTGTTCCTTGGCAACCTTGATGAATAAGCGTTATGTGTTTTTCAGTTTTTCTTAAGTACATTTATAAAATCTAAAGTCTTTTTCCCCCCATAGACAGACAGGAATTGGTGTGTCCTCCATGTTGGCACGAATTGGTGGAGTTTTAGCACCAATGATAAACCTGCTTGGAGAAAGTAACTCGGCTTTGTCCACGGTAATATTTGGCCTTGCCCCTCTGCTGGGTGCAGCTCTTGCATTGGGCCTGCCAGAGACAGCCAATAAACCACTTCCTGATACCATTCAAGATATCCAAGATGCTGAGAGGTCGTTACATACACAACACTGAACTGGACAGTACTTACTCATAATATATGCCATATACATAACATCTGCCTTTTATGAGGTACATTTTATCCTTCTCTTTGTGCAGGTTTACTACAGAGAATAATGACAGAAATTTCCCTGTAGACACCGTCCGGTCTCCAAACACCACAGAGGCATAGGAACTACAGTGCTTCAGAAACCAGTCTCCATAGACTTACATGTGCCTGCATGCACAAACACAAACACTTCATTTCTCTCTAACCTTTGGGTTTCAGATCAGAATATGCAACCATTTCATTTACAGTTTTACATGTAACACTGTGACAAATATTTGTACATTTGAAATATTTTTAATGGTTTCATCTTTGGTCAAGGCCTGTTTTTATAGCTTCATGCTGAGAAAGCAGCTGTGTCATCAGAGGTTTTAACCCAAATGTCACAATGGATCAGTGAACAGCAGCTCTCTGTAGAAACTATACTGTTTTATCTGTCTATGCAACAAGAACACACAGTGCCTTTCACTTTTATACGTTGTATAAAAGTATATTATACTAATTTACATGTATATATTTTTCCATACAAGACAATCAGATCATCAAACATATTCAGTTTCTATGTTGCTCTTGTATTGTTTGTGAAAAGCTTGTTTTCATATTGTTCTTCTTATATTGTTACATACATATGGGTGACAATTTAAAGGAAAAAACAGTGGTTTTATTATGCGTTGGGGGCATTTTGCTGGCATGGTTGGGTTCACGTGTCCACTTAGAGGGAGGAATCACTGCAAAGCTATACAAAGTTATTCCATCTGATCACATTTATCCTATGATGAATCATTTCTATCCTATTTGAGATGACCCTGTCTCCACCCACAGGGCACAGGGGTTCACTGAATGGTTTGAAGAGAATAAAAATAATTTTTTACAGTCACCATATCACCTAAAGAAGATTTTGGACCAACCACCATCATTAAACATCAGCTAAGGAAATATGGGTTGCAAGAATGATGTTCATCTCTCCAGTATACTCTGGAGACTTTTAGAAAATGTGACAAGGTGCACTGAAGCAGTACTTGCAGCTTCTGTTGGCCTAGCAGCTTACCAAGACATGTTATGTTGGGGTTTTCCTTTAATCTGTCACTCACCAAATACAGATAGTACAGTAAAATCATTTTCTTTGCATCTTCCAGCTTGTTAGAAGCTGGGGTCAGGGGCTGCCATGGTACAGCACCTTGGAGCAGACAGGGCTAGAGGTCTTACTCATGGGCCCAACATTGGGAACTTGGTGGTGCTGTGATATAAACTTCTAAACTTCAAGCATCTGATCAATATCCAAGGACCTTAACCACTGAGCCACTACCATCAAGTAATTTCAAACAGCTGTTACTGTAACTGGTACAAATGGTGTCCGTGACAGCAAATTGCCCATTGCTGATCTACACACCATCATAGTATAACTGCAATTAAATAATCCAAGTCTGACTGCCAGGACACTGACCCAATTTACCCTCGATGAAACAGTAGATCAAATCAGAGCTTACAACAGGGCACAATATGTTAAATGTTTAAATAATTTACATAACTCTTTAATGGAGAACCATCAAACTCTGAATTTCACTAAGAAACATCAATATTGTTCCACACATTCTAAGTTTTAAATTTTCTCATCAGATATTAAGCACTCAGTATGTGGCTCCTAGAGGCCTACTGAAGGCATGTGTCCAGGTGATTCTCTATGACGTTTTAATGCAAGTCTGTTGTTCAGGGTATGTTGATCTTTGCTCCATTAAAGACACAATGCTTGATTACACCACAAGTTCCTATTGAGGCATTGCTTTATAGAGGTTCTATGGGCTATGACTCCACTGGCTTTCATGTGGATAATGCAACAGATTAAATATAAGTAAATGGCGGCAATGCAGAAGTCACCACACTGTTAAAAATTGTGGCATTTATAACATCTGTCAAGACAAGTGGGTTTTAATGTCATTTCTTTATATATAACAGGTATACTGGTACACATTGGAACAAAATGTTTCTTCATGACCATAACACAGATCAGTGCAGTATCATGGTAAATAGGACTACATAAAATGTCAATGATACGAGTGCAACAATGTATGATAAATACATAAGACTGAATGTTAACTAGACAGGACAAGTAAACACTATGAGATGCAATTATGCATTACACAGATCTGATACTAAACTGATGCAGAGACAATAATATCTGCATGGAGATACATTAAATCACCCAGGCTAGCCAAGGTCCAAGTTCATTCTGTTAAAGAACCTTAAGTAATATCATGACAGAGTGTATGATAGGAAATGTCTTGTACCAACATGTTATGTGTAGAATATTGTTCCATCAGTATTACAGACCTGCTCATGCACCTCCTTTGCTTATTCAAAGAAAAACATTTGAGTATAGTACACATAAGCAGCAAAAATACTAATATTTCATTATTCTTAGTGTTGCGTTTTAGTTGTTAAACCTGCACAATTAAGAGTTGATCATGACAACAGGCCATTACATAAAAGAGCACCGAAGGGATCTAAGCAATGCCTTAGTTGTAGCATTGTCCTTTAAAGCAGAGTTCCCCTTCTTGGAAATGTAGTTCTGTTTCACCTTTCCCAACAGTCATGGAGGGTGAGACTCACCTGGACACCTTCTTGTGTACATATGCACACACGCCAAAGCCAGAGTACCTCCTATCCATTAGATTGAGATGTTACCCATGGATTATGACAGATTACAACATTTCTGAAAATGGTCTTTCTATCCATTCCTTCAAATTGTATAATCCTACTTATTTGATTCTGAAAGACTTCTTGGTCTTTGCAGCTACTTCAGGAAGGAAACACATTCCCCTTCCCAAGTGTTTTGTGACTGTTTTAAAAATTCCTGTTTCTGATCTTAAATGGTTTGAGTATTTGTGAATAAAATATTAAATACATAGATAAATAAAATATTAAATAAATAAAGTGAGAGACATATAGACTATGGTAAACATAACTTTAATTATAAAAAGAGCAAACATTAGGATTTCCCAAAGCATAACAATGAATTCATTACATCCAGACACCCAAGCACTGGGCACCTGGATGTCAATTATTTCATAAAATTACTTGACCCAGATGCAAATAACTTTGCCCAAGAATCCTGCAGGAGGTAAAACTAATTAAAAACTGATTAGAAACTAAATTTAAAAAATATATACTTTTTTAAAAAGTTGCTGTAATTCAGTACCTAGCATTTCCAGCAGTTAACACTACCACTACTCTGTGTATGTACAATAAAGCTGCACAACAAAACATAACATAGTGGTATTCATGTTAGTTGTGAAATGTGAAGGAGCATGGACAAACATTTTAATTTCTACATAACTGGTTTAAAAGACAGCAGTACAACACCTACAAAAAATAAAGAAAAATAAAAATTGAATCTGGCAGATCGATCATGCATGCTGTAATGAAACTTGTTTAACTTGAGTGTCATCATGTGGTCAGAACACACAATGCAATATTTGTTGCTGTTTTGGGTGAAGGAAATATTTCAGAGGCAAATACTGAGTTTTTTTTTTCCTTTAAAAGTTCAACATAAAATCAGCTCTATTTTGTCAACAATTAGATCTGAGCATTTTTCTTTAATAATGTAGGCCTATATTAGGACAGTGTAACGTATGTGGCCCCAGTTGCCACTCCGCAGTTGTTGTCCTTCATGGACATTAGCACATAACCATCATTACCCCAGTAAGTGGACCAGGAGTTCTTCACCAACCAGTAAGGCTGTCCGTCCAGTACCCCATAACCCACTGCCAGTACAGCGTGGTCCAAGTCATCTGGGCCGTTCTCTACATCATGAAGGGAGGGGAAAAATCACTTTAATAGCAATGGAAAACACCACACATATTGTCCACTGCATTTGTAGTATATAAGGGAAAAAAGTCATTTTTCTGTACCGAGTCCAAGAGCTGTTCTAAGAGCATGCTGCAAAATCTGCCATTATACACATCTGACATCGTCATTATAAAGGAAAAGTCTCTGAATTGAAGTTCTCATTCCTGTACATAAGCAATTTCACTGAATGTGTGCCATTTCCATCCCCAGGACATTGTGTATAAATATGCATGAAAAATACATTTTATTATTAAGCAGTGTGCTGCACATTAATCTAACTGCAAATTTAAAATATCGTTTAAAACATTCATAAAAACTACCTAGAACACCCATGCCACCAATGGTATGCAGCAGGGTAATGAGCAAGACACACCCACCACCCTCTCCATCTCCCCTCCCTCTATGTCTCCCAACGTCTCTCTCCACATCTTCCCCTCTACCCCCTCCATTCTTTCTCTTTCTACCTCCTTTGTCGTGAACAAGCACATAGAACACCCCTTCAATGCAGAAATCTCACTTGCATGCACACAACATGCAGGCACAGCCATGCACACACAAACGGCCACACATTCCTGTTGCCCAATGGTCATTCCCGTTAATCCAATGATCATTCTTGTTACTAAAATGTCCCCCCACCCCTTCTAAAACACAAAGGTAACCACCATTTTCAATAATGTTTGCCCAATCATTTATCCAATTGTTTAATAAATTGCATGATAATTTTATAAAATGAGGTTTTGGTCTCCTTTAAAAAAGGAAAAAACATGGCTTTGCATTTTTAAAGCAAGATACAGCTTGTGTGCATATATAGTGTTTTTTTTTTTAGTCACAAATCAAATATTTGAACGTGTAACCAACCATTTCTTTAAAATAAACGCTTTGAGGGGAAAACAAAAGGAATTAGTTGAGAATCTTTTAAACAAGCTTTTTAAAATGACACTCAAGTTGTGGTCACATGACTGAGAAAAATGCAACCATCGTCCACTTAGAAACCTTGTTTTAAATAAATAAATAAATAAATAAATAAATAAATAAATAAATAAATAAAATAATATAAAATAAAATGTAAATAAATAAATTACCTGAGATGGACCAATGTACATTTTGAATAGTTAAGCGTGTGTGTGTGTATCAGATTTAGTGTTGAAGAAATAAAAGAAGAAGAAGAAGAAGAAGAAGAAGAAGAAGAAGAACAAAAAGGTTTAATTTGGAAGAGTTACAAAAAGCAAATGGCATCCATTCCATGAAATGGCCCAAATATAAAATGAAAGTATAAAGGAATAACTTACTGCAATCTGGTTCATAATACACGCCATTACTGTAGAAGCTAAAGGAACGGTGAGCAGCGTCGATGCTGACTGCAGTAGGACCATATTTGAACAGCGCAGCCTTCAGAGCCTCCAAATCTCCACTGGTGACATTGGTGTAGCTTTTCACATGGGCAGTTAGAGAGGAGTCATTATAGTGACACAGGCCATTCTGAAACAAATCCAAAGAGGATGTAAATGTAAAAACAACAGTACAATATGTATAAACATTTACATATACCAGTTTAAAATAGTGCATTACAGGTTTTGCCCTTTCCAGCCCTCTTAATATTTGTACTACAGGATTATTAATAATAAACAAACCCATTTCACAAGAGGTTTAAATGAATCTTACCCTGTCAGGCATGAAAAAGCTTGTTTAAAAGCCCAAAAGAGCATGAACCAGTTGATTAGACAGCCAGAATACTAATGTAGTAGCCCCATTACTGCAATGTAGCATATTTTAACATCAAGTCCCTCTGCAATTTGATCCTAAACAAACCATCTCCTACTCATCTCCCTGACAAACATGGTCACCATGCACTACCATCTTACTTACTAGTCAACCCATCCTGTGGACTATCCATACATCATGTTATTGATTATCATACTATATTCATAGATCATATATGCTAGTCATTATGCACCTATACAATATAAGCACACAATTATACAGGCTGTCTTTGTATGCTGTAGCTTTACAACTTCCCTTTATTAGAACTAAAGGACCCAAACATGTGTCAGCGTGACAGTGCCCCCTGTGCATAACATGAAGTCCATGAAGACATGATTTGTCAAGGTTGGCGTGGAAGAATTGGAGTATCCTGCACAGAAACAGAGCTCAACCTCACTGAACACCTTTGGGATAAACTGGAACAGTGACTGCACCCCAGGACTCCTCACCCAACATCAGTGCCTGAGCTCACTAATACTCTTGTGGTTGAATGGGCAAAACCCATAGCCAAGCTCCAAAAGCTACTGGAAAGCCTTACCACAACAATGGAGGTAATTAGAAAAGCAAAGTTATAACTAAAACTAAATCTGGAATGGGACGCTCAAAAAACAAATGCAAGTGTTATGGTCAGGTGTCCACAAACTTTTGGCAATATACTTATGAAAACTTGTGTTAAAATGTGATAAAATGTAAGACACGGAACGTGTTGTATTTGGAGTTTAAAACATGGCACTCTTGTTGTATGTACATCTTTACCCATTTTCATGAGTGGTGCCAATAATTTGGGAGTTAACATCTTAAGTAATATCACAAAATTCATTCCAACAGTATAAATAAATATAAAATTAGGATTAGGCAGTGGAGGGTAACTTGCAAGTTTTAACTGGGGGACTGACATACATCTGAACTATGGTGGTAACATTAAAATCCTTAAGAGTTGTATGAATACAGAACACATGCCACTTGTTACTCATGGGTAATTAATACACACCATGCCAGTGTATCCACCATAACTCTCCGCGGTTGAGATGCCACCATGTTTCATGATCCATTCAAATGCTCTCCACTCTTCGCCTCCATCACAGCCATTGTTCCCAAAGCCCCATGTACAGTCCACTAGCATCTGCTGAGACAAAACCACACGCTCCCCGGTCTGTTAGGAGAAAGAAGAAGAAAGGACATGGTAAGAATGCTTAGCGTTTGCAAGTTTTTCCGATGCTCAATGAAGGGAAGAGTAATAAGTGTGAAATATTTCAGTCATTCAACAGCAGCTAGGTTTCATTAGTAGTTCATGTGTAACCAGAATTCTACAAAGTGTCCCCTTTAGACAAACTGTAAGAAGGAAGAAAAGTACATGCACAAAACAAGTATACATTCTGCATGCATTTACCTTTAGAAACAACGCTCCTTCTAGTGCTCCTGTTGCCGCAAAGCTCCAGCAAGACCCACACACTGCTTGGTCTTTTACAGGGGTCACAGCACCTAACAGTGCAGATGGTAATAAAGCCTTAATATTTATCAAAGAGGTCAACCCATGACCAAATCCAATGTACAGAACATACCATACAGCCTCCAGTCCAGTGAGTCAGGCAGAGTGAGCGAGCGGAGTTCAGTGGGGAATAGTTGAGCTTTGTTAGGGGTCTTCCTCCGTTTCCCACCTCTCATTATTGCCAGTTCTTCCTCTGTGCGATCAGCCAGGTGATTGACAGAGAGGGAATATGACAGGCCTGCTCTGTTCATAGACTGAATATACCTGCAAAAATGAGAAGCACAATTGTCAGCAAATCATATAGTTTTAGTATCTAATGGGCTTGAATAAATGTTTATACTGAAAAGAAAACCAATAAAGGCAACAATTTAACTGTCCAGAACCAACAGTCTAAAAACAACAACAACAACAACAACAACAACAACAAAAAAGGACAGGAAAACAAGCATTTGTACTAGATCAGGTTTAAGGAGAGTAAGGGAAGGTGTAATATCGGCAGCTGTGGAGTCTGGAACTGCTTGTTGCCAGTGGCAATTGTGAAAATGAAACATTTTTAGGTTATTCCATAGTAATGATCAGTAAAGAAGACCATAACAGCACACTTTAAATAAACATTTCATACATACTATAAATTGTATTTTATATTTCATAACTCGATTGGCACATCCCATTTTATTGGTGAGAAAAAGAGCTCTTTTGGTCTAACTGAGTGACAACTCGAACTAGTGTACTCCAACGTTATATCGCACAGCTCCTGTGCAAAATGTATAAGGATTGGCAGGTAATGTAATACATCATTAAACATCACTGAACATCACTGCAGCATAATCACATAGAGTTGATCAAATCATTATGTTACACAAACCTAATGTCCAACACAACAGCAAACAAGTCTTGTCCTTTCAGACAGACATTTGACCCTGATGTCACCTTGAGCCTGTTTGGATAAATTCCAAAACCCAAGATCACTTTATCTGCAGGTTACAATGATAATCCCATATAAATCCTACAAACATTCAAACACTCGTTCTTGAGATATCGTGCAAACGTGAATCTTGGACAGACAGATGACCCCAAAACAATCCTCCACCACCTAGTGACAGAGGCATAAAATAGGGCTTTATGACTTTTAAATATTAAGTTATTTCCTTACCGAACATTATGTACAAAGTTGTGTTCTCGCTTTTCATGTTCCACTTCATCTTCATAGTTACGCTCATATTTTTCCTTAAAGTGTCCAAATAAGCGATGGGCATGGCCCACAGGAGAAGTATGAATCAGGTCTTGAATGGGATTGGCAAGAATTCTGTGTGCCACTCCTGGACCAGGAAAAGCACCACAGCTCATACCTAATAAAAAAAAAACATCAATTAGATATTTCATTATTAAGAAGCACAAAAATTTATACATGCCTGTGTTAGCAAGTGTGAGAAAATAATGGGCACTTTACCTTCTGGCAGATCAAAGTCTTTAGGATTGGTTTGAGGGCTGAAGTCACTGTAGTCGATGAGGTATTTGTCATAGTGGGATCCCAGAAGCGTGTTGTAGCCCATCATTTCATAATGGTAAGGTTTGGCCAGTGATGCCCCACCCTCTGGTCGGGCCACCCACAGACGGTAAGTGTTCTTTTTGTGTCCAACAGTAGTGACATTCTTCCACACTTCACACAAGAGGCCCGCAAAGTATTCCATTTGTTCAAACTGTACACAAATGCAGACTCGTCAAAACTCTCAAAACAAAATTGTCTCATATTCAAGCATTATGTTATGTGAACTACTTTCATGATGAATAATTCAAAAGGTGGGCACAAACATTTATTAAAACAAAAAGTTTCTTAAAACAAAGTGGACACCTGAAAACCCTGTAGATCAGGTAGGGCAGCCTGAGGCAGAACTGGATCCTCCTTAGTGCCATTGACTTGGAAGCATTTCATGGCATTAAATTCAGTCTCAGTTGTCACAGGTGTGATTTTGTAGCTGACACCTTGATCTCCTGCTGCTCCGAGCTGAAAAGTGGAGACTTGTCCTGCCAATGAGTTACCACAAAGCAGAAGTAACAGACATTAATTATGTATACATAAGCAGACCCTGTGTAAAGATAAGCGGTAGGTGCAGTGGCTTGGGAGTGGTCACAAGCTAGACACACAAACTGGAAAAAAAATATATATTTTTTAAATTATATTATTATTATTATTATTAATGTCAATATTCAGATTAACCCTCTGTACTAAATTACATTATTCTTTGACAACTGCATGTTTCCCCAAAGGTTCCTGTAGAGTATAAGGAACTAAAAGATTCCAGAAATGCTGAACAAAAACTAGAAAGTTCCTGTTTTGGGTTTCCTTTGTACAGCATGATTTTTGTTGAGCATTAGATACTTGTCACAAGAAGCAGGTCACTAGAAGTGTACATCTTCTGAAAGACATTAAGGCTTGAAGAAATTCAAACTCTTCCTGCTCATGGAAATCTACACCGCTGTAGTATTTGATTCAAACACATCTGGACCCGATAGTGAAAACATAGAAAGTGGCCAAATCAGGTATAGAGACGGAACTACAGTGAACAGCAAATCAGCAGATCATGTAACACGACTGATCCAGCTCATCGGCTACTTATCTCACCATGATGAGCATATCAATCGTCATGAGATTTTAAAGGGTCTAAAGTGCCGGAGACTTTACTCTGAACAAATAGTTTATTGGCAGCTGCAGTAAAGCGAGGCGAACTTCCAAAACATGTTCTGACTCAAGACAACTGATACTATCCTTAAGTCATCAGGTCAGCACAATAAGAGGTAAAGGGGTCCTAAAAACCAATATTGTGAAACCAAACTCACCATGGTAATAATCGATTCTGCTTCTCTTCCCCTGTAGATCATACCAGCCTTCAAATGGTTCCTTGATTTCAGCATAGGGTAATGAGATCACACCTTCAAAAGGAGTTACAATGAGTCCAAATCTTAACAGCCATTGCAAGGATAGAGGACAAAAAGTCTTGTGACTACCTTTTATGTGGTACATTTGTCCAAAATCAGGAACCGTCCGCCCTGCAAGAGGTGAAGCTTGCAACACTATAGACATAGGAAAAAGAGAGTTTAAATATGGACATCAAAACAGTCATGTGATCCCTTTTTAACTCAATATACAACATAACTGCTTAATTCTCTATTCTGATTGGTCAGAAGGTGTTTTGTAATTTTCTATATTTATGGCATTTGGCAGACACCCGTATCCAGAGCGACTTACATTTATTTAATTTATAAATCCAAGCAGTTCAGGGTTAAAGGCCTTGCTCAAGAGCCCAACAGTGGTGGCTTGGCAGAGCTGCGGTTTGAACACACAACCCTCCAATCAGTAGCCCAACGTTTTATCCACTGCCCTTTGTATAACAGCAGATCCAACAATAGTTCCAGCTACATTAAGTTGGCCTAATACCGTAATTTCCGGACTATAAACCGCTACTTTTTCACACGCTTTGAACACTGCGGCTTAAACAATGACGCGGCTAATTTATGGATTTTTACGAGCTAACGCGCTTCATGCTGCCAAAACATTTAGCCTCGTCACATCGGACCAATGAAATTACCGAACAGGTCACAGTGGATTCAGTGGTTCAAATTAAATCAAACGCACTCACACTAAATTCTTCAGATCAGTCATTTTGCGCTTCATGCACACCCCCCCATCACAGAAAACACACGAAGAAATGCATATGATGCAGCTTTCAAGTGTGTGACGAAGCGCCGGTAATTCTGAGGCTGTTCAATTCCGACACTGAAGAAGGCGACTTTAGTGGTTTTAGTGCGCAGGAGGAAGATGAAGATAGCGATCAATGACTTTTCCTGGTAGGCAACTGTATTGTTTATTTTTTTTAAACCAGCCGTGTTACAGACACTGTTCGGAAAAAAAGCATTTACGGTACGTATTTAATTAAAAGTTTTTTAAAAAATCTTTGTGTAACATCTTCCTGTGTAAATATCTCATGTTACAACGTGGACACCTGCGGCTTATAGACGAGTGCGACCTATATATGTACAAATTTTTTTTTCTTTTTAAAGTTAGTGGGTGCAGCTTATATTTAGGTGCGCTCAATAGTCCGAAAATTACGGTACTTCATCATGTCTATAGCAACAACTCTCCTGTCACTGCACACAGATTAGAAATGTGCAGTTCTTGGGGGGGTACCGCTGCGGCACCGCTGCGGCTGCCAAAGCTCGGGAACATTACTGATTGTGAAAGTGAGTAAGTTTACTTTTACAGCCTCACAATGAGGATAAACGGATTGAAAACTTATAACTCCAACATCTGTCATTTCATTTAATATAAATTGTTATAATTAGAGGCTTCTTCTCATATATATAATTATGAGAAGTGCTCTTCTTATAGTTCGCGCTGGGGAGTTGAATTAGTTGCGTCACTTTGCTCACAGCTGATTGGTCCATTTGGGTGGATGAGCTCTCTTACCCAGAACATCACCTGCCGCGGAGCAGGTTAGACATGGAGTGTAAATTACTATGGCGATGAACACTGGTAAAAGCAGAGCCACTTTCATTGTACCTAAAACCCAGAGCTGTCACAAATTAAACTGAAATTTACCTGGCCAGCCACCTAAACCGGCTTCATGTTACAGGCCACAGATTTCAATATCCGGTTACAGAAAAATGAATTTTCGAGTATACATTTGGGGGAATGTGTGTGTCTGAAAGCAGTCCTACCTGAAGCACAACTGACCAAAACGCCCGCAGCTAGGAAGATCCACATGGTGACGTGACGGGTTAGTAAAACATACATCAACAACTGCACAAAATCACCCGAAAACTTCACCGTGTTATTAACAGCTCTTGTTTATCAATGTAGCGACATGCGGCGCGCGCGCCAATCAAAATACGCAGCCCTGGCTCCAAGAAGTCACGTGACTTCAAGTGACTCGCGCTCACATGATCTCAGTCAGCTGAAACAACTCAAGTTCCGCACGCGCTGGGTGCACTTTTAAACAGCTTCATGCCCCCTATACAAGTGCACTTCATATGGGGTAGTCGCATAATAACTCACACACTAGATGGTACACTGTGTATCAAATACGGAGTCGTTTAGTATCCAGCCGTTAAAATAAGATTTGCTTAGGTCAGGAATAAAAAAAACAGGTATCCTGCAGTTATTGTATAACCTAAGCAAAAGATTAAACCGACAAGATTGATCCAAATGTGACACGCACATAAAGACAGGATACAAAACACGTCGTGTAACTCAAGATTGGCTGAAACCTAAGATGAGAAGCAAAACTTGAAACTAAACATTATACTAGATAATGGCACCTTATCTTCAAACTGTTTTTCTGTGGTTACTCTGAGTAGTACTTTACATTATGGTTGTGCGTAAAACAGCCAAGTCTAAAACAAACTGATAATGGAGTAAATTAAATCAAGTCCAACTGATTACATTAAGAACACTCGTCATATGCATTTTTATTTATTTATTTTTTGCTTTGATTTAATTTTAAGCCACTAAGGAAAACAGATCCAAGTTTTGGGGTTTTACCAAATGATGGTTCACACACCTTTTATATTCACCACAGTGAATGTAATATGAATAAAATACGATAAATTAAAATGTAATCTAAGTGGAAATTGCAAGTGATTTGCCTGATCAAGCTTATGGTACACACAGCCATGAACACACACACACTGAAACATTGTGATCACTTTTCTATTTATTTGATTAACAGATACAAAACCATTCTGTCTTTTACAACCTTAAGAACTCTTTTTTAACAAATTATTTTAATACTCCCATGTTGGTAGTACCAAACTTGCCAGTGCAGTTGGCAATAGGAGGGGACAATATTACTTCCTTGTTGTACAACACCAGGCTGCTTGCTTCTGTTCAAAGCATGACTCCTGCAGAAAATAATCATGTAGCTCTAACTGCTGTTGGCAATGCTGTACGTATGCCTCATGTAATCCTGAGACATGGCAACATCTTTCACACCAGGTGCTCCCAATGTATACTATACAATTCATATACTATTTACAAAACATTTAATAAAGCAGGAATGTAACAAACTGTGAAAAAAAATAGCACTGAATAGACATGTGACATTTTCAGTTACTGACATTTTGTTAAAGATTCCACAATTATTATTTTTATCTTTGCTGATGAAACTATGGAAAGCTTAAGAGTAATTCAGAGCTTTCAGAGCTGATTTTGCACACAGTTTTTGAACTCATATGCCAACATGGATTTATCATATGTCATACGTCATCTCACCACAACCCAGAGAGGAGGCTTAACAGAGCAGAAAACTCACAATCCCAACCACTATGATTTTCTGAGGGGTCAGCATTGATGTCCAGAGAGGTCCTCAAAATTTACATATTGCTGCTAATAAATAGCAAAATACATATTTTTCCTTATAGGAACCAAGAATGCACAGACCAACATATTATATTATATAATTGAAGTTACTTGCAGAATGTCATAGAGAGAAAGAAATAATTCTCTGTGAAAGAACAAAGGAGGAAGTCACTGGACTTTCTTGTTAGATAGACAAGGCCAGGTATGTTACTCTCAGGACAGCTGTAGGTTGGTTCTGACTGGCAGAGAGATGTCCACCCAGTTGTTGGGGTTCTGGATTACTGTATTCCACAGACTGATTTCTTCTTCAGTGGAGTCCATCCAACAAACCTTCTGACCATAACTCACACCTAATTAACACACACATTTTATACATGTAAGATGTACAGAGTTGCACACACACTAAACAATCATTTTGAGCTGCTCTGCTGTGTTGTGTTGTGTAGCCATGTTTAGTCCAATAAACCAGCATTGTAACATTCTATGTTTAAGAAATCCTTACTGATAATAAAAGGTATAAAATCTGTGCTTGTTTATTCCCTTTTACACAGGACCTTTTGCAGGGGAATTCAACAATCCTTGTGAATGTAGGTCAAATCCGAGGAAGATTAAAATCCCTGGGAAGATCGTCATGTTAGTCTAGGATCAGTTCTACAAAACCTGAGAAATCATCAAGGGGGAATCATGTGTAAACCGAAGCTAATATATTACTAGGAAACATGACAGCCTGATGAATATTTTTTCTACACTGTCTGAGGTGGGATACATTAGCACAGTCAAGCTACAACAGTAGGAAAACTTAAAGTTAATGAAAAAGAAGAACAGGAGATATGTCAGGAATGATTCATAAATTAAACAAAACTCATTAAATTTTGTGAGATGAACTGCACGGTATTCTGCAGAATGTGAGACAGACTCTATGAATGTAATGTAAGTGGAGAGAAGTGGAAGGTGATATAAAACAAAAGTAAAGGATCATTCCAGCAAGACCATTGCATTTGGAAATTGTTATGCATCACATTTTGTGTAATGGATGTTTTGGAGGGGAAAACATGATAGTGTATTTGTGAGTATCAATGTATGCATCTGAATACCCACTGTACCTGAGCCTGTGCTGAGGTGCACGCCTCCAAGACAGCTGGAAGTGTTCCACACAGTAATTTCAACACAGGCCTGTATGAGGTCAACAGACTGCAGACCATCGTACACCATAGTGTGGTTGAATACAGGACTGACTGAGCCACGGACAACCCGTGTCTGCTGACCACTAACACCGCTCTCATCTGGCAAAATCACACTGCAAACACACCATACACACTCAAATGTACTTTTTTTTATGAAGACAAGTACAGAT
The DNA here is from genome assembly GCF_001660625.3 of Ictalurus punctatus. Classification (NCBI taxonomy): domain Eukaryota; kingdom Metazoa; phylum Chordata; class Actinopteri; order Siluriformes; family Ictaluridae; genus Ictalurus; species Ictalurus punctatus. The sequence continues at coordinate 10,004,284 of NC_030439.2, read as the reverse complement.
TAGTTCTTGTTATATCATATTGGTACTGTTACCTACAGAGTTATTCATTTTTCTGCAGATTTTTGTGAATGTGTGTACGTTTACCTTTTTACAGAGATATTTGGAGTGCCACGTTTTGGGGGAAGGAGTCCAACAATCTCTTTCAGCCAAATATGTAGCTCACCAGTGAGAGGGAACCCTCCTTCTGTATCAACAAATTTGCAAAGCTATCACACATACATATGTGCAAATGCATAATATATGATTTATTATTATTGTATACATCAGTTTCTATATGTGTGTGTTCAGTGACCTTCAGAGCCAGGTGGTATGAATTTAAGTGTTAGTAAGATGGTTCCCCTGCTGAGGACAGCTTCAGGATTCATTTGTACCTGACAGAAAGTGATAGTCCAGTCAAACAGATCATTTTTACATGACACAGCACACTCAATTGGCTCTGCATTTGTCAGTTTTGGTTGCAGGTTGTATTTCACTCACCCTGGGCTGAAGAGGGTACCAGGCTGGTTTACTCTGGCTCCAATCACACTGATTGAGCTGCACCTCCACCTCCCCCAAGAACAGGTTCCTCCGGACACGCTCCATATGCCACACTGACACACTGAGGACACGAGCCAGCAGGTCCGATTTACGTACTTTATACTGGGATAAAGATTGGAGTATTTTTTTCATTAATGTGCATAATTTATAAATATGGAGTTATAGATGAGCTGTACCATTTTATGTTAAAATCTATTAAAATATAAAAAATTATTAATATGTATGCATTTTAAATCATATCGTTTTACTCTTACTCCTCATGGTGTTTACTGAATACAAATGAAAGAAGACTCCAGTTCAAATCAAATCTAAACAAACATTAATGTTTCTTTAAATAACTAATTTGTGACAAATTAACATTATCAATATAAAATCTACATTAATACACCATAAATAATGTAAACAACGTAATTAATGCTTGTATTAATCAATATTGTTTAACAGTGGGTTACAATGAATTTATCATTTAGGAACATAGTCATTTTATTCATGATAATTTATGTATACTTATTTTTAGACATGTATGGAATAAGCATCGGCTAATGTAGGTATATTATTCGCTCATTTATTCATTTTCCATCACAGACTTCTTGAGCCCCAGCCACAGGTCTAGGGGATCTCCAACGAGCCCAAGCCAACTAAGAAACCTAATCTCTCTAGCAGGTCCTAGGCCTGCCCACAAGGTCTTCATCCAATGGGATATGCTTGATACAGCTCTACCGAGAACCAATTCCAGGCATGCTTGTAAGATAAACCACTTCAACTGGCTCCTATCAATTCACAGGAGAAGCTCCCTAACTCAAAATCTCTACTTGATTATCAAACTTTTCACCTTATTACAAAGAGTATGCCCAGAAACCTTGCAGAGAATTTATACTGCCTGTATTGGAGATCTTATTCTTTCAATCACAGCCCTAAGTCAGACCACCACAGAAGGGACCCAATCAGTTTGTCAATCTCACACTCTATTTTTCTATTACTCATTAATAAGATCCTAAGTTACTTAAACTCCTTTCCTAGAGTCAAGGTTTTTCTCTCTCTAATTTTGATTCCAACACCCACCTTAAATGGTTTCAACTTAATGTAAATTGACAATCCAAGGTTCACTGAAGTTCACAAAACCCGTCATCAAGGCTATATATGTATTAATATTTTAAAAAATCAATTACTTGTTACTTTAACATTGTGCTTATTCATGCTAAGACTTATGGCTTGTTAATGTTAAGTAATGGATTGTATTATGCAATGCAATTGTACTGTATACCTACAAAGTGACTTATGTGGTAGGTTTATATGATATGTAGTTAATAGCATCATCAACAACAAGAACAACAATAATAGCATACTTGAAAGCTATACTTTACTATGCAATTATAACTGATATAGATTCTTACCTTGACTGTTTCATCATATACAGGATTTAAGGTTTTCCTCTTTACTGAAGTTTTCCTTTTACTGTGAGATGTGTTATCTGGAAGGAGGTATAATTTCACATACCTGCATAAAAAACATGTGTGTGTGAATGTGGATATACATACACTTGTGAAATGGCCTCTCAACATTAATGTTTAAATATCCCAACGCTTACGGGTCAGAGCGGTTTTTACGCGCTGGAGCCAGGTCCTGACATCGACACACTCGCACATGAAGCTCCTCTTTCCTAGAGTCATACTGCAGAGAGAACTGGATCTGGCCACTCACATTAACACTTCCAAAATCCCCAACACTGTACAGGCTCATCATGCTGCCACTCATCTATGGGAGACAAACACAGTCACACTGTTAGCTAATGTTAGCACAGACTTACTGATAGACAGCATGATCATGGCACTGCTTAGGACACACGAGTTGTTTTTTCTTCCACTGTCTGTTCAGTTAAATATGTTGCCTAACGGTATTGCCAGTCACTGGACACAAGGTATACATAACATCTGACATGGACAGTCCTCCAAAAAGCCACCAGATGGCAGACTACCCTGAATACTGAACCCATCCTCATGCTCATTTCCTGTCTGCATCATATAAAACGCACATGAACTTGCTAGTTTGCTATTCTTTTGAGTAAGTGCTGAGCTTTGGTTATTATGATTTGTCCCTGCGTTTGACACCTGCCTTGCTTTTCTGGTTTTCCTGCCTTAGATATCACTTTGTTCTGGTTTGCATCTGATATTCTGTGTATCTACTCAGCCCCGTGTTCTTTAAATACGATTTTGGATTTGCACATTGGATTGTTTAATACCAAGCATATATTCTGTACAACCCAGAATTATTGTTGATTTTTTTGATCATGGACATTGTTTAGTCCTCTTTGTTACGGCAGAATTACAAAATAAAAATAAAAAAACTACTGCATCTCATGCTTGGGACAATTTAGAGCCAGGTTTTTGTATGATGGGGGAAACCAGAGTACCCGGTGGAAATCCCAATGAACACAGGGTGAACATACAGAACTCCATGCAGACAATAACCAGAGCTCAGGATTGAACCCTGGAACTGTGAGACACCAAGCCCATGTTACCCATGTATTTTTGGTCCCATTTTCTTATATATTTTGGGAATTTCAGTGAAAGTGGGGAGTTTATTCCATAAGTTTACATTCCATACTGTAACGTGGTTTTAAAAAACCATGTAGGCCTTCATAGGAAGCACTCACTCTGGTGGCCTCTTCAATTCTTTATTCCTCGAGAGGATTTAAATATTTGACACTTTTGTTTTATAATTCTAGAACCATCTATGCATGTGAATGTGAGACAAACTTTTCTTTTATAATGTTGCCTTGATATATTTATGCTAGATGTTTACACTTTCCTGACTCTACTAGGGAGCTGGTGCCCAGCTGTCTGTACTCTGTGAACATCTTCTGATTAAGTCAAGGTGAAGGTGCAAATAAATACATAGTAAAGGCTGCTGAGATCTTCATGGTATAACATGTCTTTTTTCCTGAATAAAGAAACAACCCCTCTATTCCTCATTCTGTTTATTTATAGAAGTATCTTATATGTCATAACCATCCTAACAAAACATTCATGGATTGAAGTTGATTTTGGTATCATTGGCTGAAGGTTGTAGGATTGAGGAGGTGAGGATGTGTCAGTTAAAGCACTGCGAAGTGTGAAATGGGTGTAAATTGCTGCATTTCTGCAGTACAATGCATAGCTGTATGCAGGAGTGTTTGCTTCATACCGTATGATTAGAGTACAAGTTGTTAACTGAGCCAAATCTGGTGTAGTCCAGTTCAGTGCTGCCAGAATCAATATCGCCATCAGAATCAGCCTATACATAAGCAGACCACATAGAAGACAGAGTTTTCAACTGATGGCATTCTTAGCCCATGACCAGTATCAAGGTGTATTTACTGATAAAGACTTCAAAACACTTCTGTAAGTCGATCTGGATAAGACCATCTGCCAAATGCCATAAATGTGAATGAAAAAAAGAGCTCATGATCTGAATATAGGGTACATCACACATTATTGCATAATCAATCCAACTAGACATCTTAATAAGTACATACAACAAATACATGTGTATTTTGTGTAAATACCTGTAGCGACGATGTTGTGTTCTGCAGTGATCTGTCCTCTAAAGCCTCTGTATCTGTAACACTTCCTGAAACAGTAGGATGGACAGAAAGAAGAGACAGATAAGGACACAGACACGTCCGTTAGTTCCTGTTAGGACATTTGTTTTGAAAATAACTTACCTTCAGTAATTTCCCTTGACTCAACTTCTGAAATGTCATCTCTTTGTTGAATATTCATCTAGAGAGAAGGATAGCAAAATGTCAATTATATACAAGTTTTGTGTTTATTGTAAATATTCTTTAGGGATGGCTTATTCTTTAGCAAAATAAAAAAACAACCAAAAAAGTCTACAATCAAATACACAAATGCATAAAAACGATATTCACTGTTCAATCTCAGATTCCACCGTGAGTCTAAATTAGACTGTAAGGTACACTATATGGTCAAAGGTATTTGGATACCTGGCAATCTCACCAATATGTGCCCATTCCAAAACTGGGGCAGTAATACAGTATAAACACACAAGAGCATTAGTGAAGTCAGGCATTGAAGTCAAGTGACAAGCCTAGTGCACAGCTGGCATTTCAATTCGCACCAAAGGTGTTCAGTGCAGTTGAGGTCAGTTCTTCCACTCTAACCTTGTCAAACCATGTCTTTATGGACCTCACATTGAGCACAGGGATACTGTCATGATGAAACAGGTTTGGGCCTCTTAGTTCCAGTGAAGAGAAATTATAAAACTACAGCAAAATGTCAGCAAAATAAATATTGACTTTGTTTCATTTATTACTGTTTATTACTGCACTTTCTAGTTGTTTTTTTTAATGTAGAAATGTTTCTTTATGTTTGAAGGCATCTTTGCTGTTGCCTAAGACTTTTGCACAGTACTGTATATATATTTTTAACGTTAATATATGGTGTATACATACACACACCACCTGCAAAACTAACCTTTGCGCTTCGTTTGGTCCTTGGTCGTGGTTCAGGGGCCACACTAAGGTTGAGACTGAGGAAGATTTATTTAAGTTAGCTCAGGTCCTGGGAAGTTTAGGCTGATGTTTATTCATGTGATTATAGGATTTGAAATAGGATTTAAACAACCTTTCTTTTTTCTTGTCCTCTATATTTGTTTCTTTTTCTATAATTTCTCCATCTTCCAGGTCTACTGTGTTCACTTCTGTGGTCTCTTCCTGCCTCTGAGATTTCTGTTCTTTAAACACCGACATCACAGGCAAATCTACACAATGAAAAACACAGTAAAATTGGACAAAAATTGTAAATATGTGCAAAGGTGAACAAAGTATTAAAATTTTACATATGCAGGACTAAGATGGCATACAGTGAGAGCATACAGCTATGACACATTGTCTGATTTAAATGGGCAGTGAGAGATCAAATGACCTTTATCCCTCCTTTTGCGGCGTATAGAGGTTTGAACAACATCGGTCCCTTGATTCTGATAGCGCTTGGCTCGCTGCTCATTGAACCACGCACCCGTGAGGAAGTGAAGGCGCACGGGGTCTGACTCCACTTGTTTGAGTTTGCTAAACACACACACACACACACACACACACATACAGATTACATGGAAGCATGATAACATACATACACAACAAATAGCAATACTTTCCCTTTAATCACCATATTTTACAATATATTATAATAATATTAACATTTTAACTCACAAACACACCTGATCCGGCCCTCCTCATGGTTGCGCAATTCATTATCCCTCAACAACACATTTAAAATTATGGTTTGTTCCGCTTCAGTCAGATGACCCAAATCCAAGAGAGTTTCCTCCTCCATAGTAGACTCACTTCACAGCAAACACTGCATCAGGAACATCAACAAGATCATCATCACCAATCAGTCAACTTGGCATAATTCTTCAATCCCCATCCCACAGACTTGATTTTAATCAAGGATATAGTAAGATTAATAGTACACTGTTGACCTAAAGGGGCTGTATTCATGAAAATCTACAAATAAGCATATGTTGAATATAGGACACATTAAGAAATTTTTGCACACTATAATTTAAGAATCATTTATATGCAAATATTTCCCTCTGAAATTCTAGATAAATACCTCTTGCCCAATAAAACATGACTTTAGCATAATGACATCATGAGAAGACAAACATCAAAACAGATTCCTGTCCTGTAGAGAATGCAGGAATATCAGACGTATTGGATTTTGGTTCATTTATTGTGAGGCTTTTAGCTGGGTTTTAACTCAGTTTTACTTATATACTTTAACTTGTATATAAATAACCAGGCTTGGGGGGCATGCTGGCTTAGTGGTTAGCATGTTTGCCTCACACCTGGGGGTTTGATTCTCACCACTGCCCTGGGTTTGGGCAAATTTGCATGTTCTCCCTGTGCTACATAGATTTTCTCCAGGTACTCTGGTTTTCTCCCCAGTCCAAAGACATGCATTGTAGGCTGATTGGCATCTCTAAATTATTCGTAGTGTGTGAATGTATATGTGAGTGAGTGTGTGATTGTGCCCTGTGCTGGACTGATACCCCGCCCGGGGTGTCCCCCAACTTGTGCCCCGAGTCCCCTGGGATAGGCTCCACGCTCCCCCGCAACCCTGTGTAGGATAATGGATGGATGGACGGATGTATATCTACAGAAAATGGATAGATGGATGGATATCCAGGCTTTTTTTTTTTTTTTTTTGCTTTTTTATTAATTATGCAACCAACAACAACATAATCACATACTAACACAAAAGACAATACTACATGCATATAAAGGACAAAAACGTTTTGAAAGAGTGGTCTTACTACTGATAATCCCGAAGATGGCTGTTAGAGGGTTTGGACTTTTTTATTTTTATTAAATATCTTAGAATTTGACTCAAAAATCAGTGACCAGAAAATAAACATATGGGAACTGCTTGCATTTTGAACATGTCATGATTATTGATAAATTTTCATGTCATGATTTTTCCAAGTATGTGTGGCATTCTACAAAAAAACAATCAGCTGTCGCTATGACTGAATTTTGAACAACAGCCAAAAATGTTTACAAATTTGGTCAAAAAACAGGTTTAGACAAAAATGGAGTTTTTCCTGCCAGTACCACCCTTTCATGCCTGAACTTTAAGAAATTACTTGGAAATTAATATGAGTCTATTAAATTCAGCTTATGATCAGATACTGGCTGTCAAAATGTCCATGATGGTCCTGCACCATCATATCAGCAGCAACACAGAGAAGTACACATACACAGTCTGTAGAGATTACAGCAGACAAAGATTGTAAGGCTTAAATGACCTAGTAAATAAGACATTAATAACAAAAAAATTAATCAAAACAACAGAATTAACTGAATTAATCAGTGATTATTTCCCCACCGATGTCAGCGGGATCAGTTGAATGAAAAGAGGTTTAAATTCTGAGGTCTTTTACCTCAGGTGATGAGACATTACCTGATGCGTATGATACTGACAATCAAAGTGTTAATCAGTAGTTCCTATTGTAAACAAAATTCTTCAAAATTAGGAGTAATGTTAATTTTTTTTTTCCAATTAGTTGAGTCATCTTTAAGTGGAGTTGAAATGACATGTTCTCCCTTTTGTTACGTAACCAGATTTTAATTAAATTCTAGAATATTCTAGAACCCAACATTAAAAATTCACAATGTGAAGGGTTTTCCCAGACCGCCATTCATATGTCTACATGTCCAGGGCATCAATTAAATCATCATTGCTTTAGATATTTTATAATACTCCCACCAAAAAAAAAAAAAAAAAAAAAAAAAAAACAATGGTATACTTCTTTATGGCCACTATGCACATCTATTGTAATTAGGGTGTCCCATCTAATGTAATGTCCTATACCAAACAAGAAACAGTGATTCTGTCTCCACTAAATGACACAAAAAAAATAACAAAGTAGAAATTTTAAAAAGCGTCTTACAATACCATCATTCACACTATTCAATGGGGTAATACACAGCTGAAGGGGAAGACGTACTTCCCTGCAGAACAAAGAGAGTTCCAGTCAGGTAAACCAATGCCTGAGCCTGAGATAGAGAGTTACTGCTGAAGGGGAACTTGCCAAATATCAGCGCGCATGCGCGGTACAACTGCCACAAGAGTACTTAAGACAAACTTAAGTAAACAACCTTCAGTTTTCGGAAGGAAACCGTTTTACTCTACCTACGAAATCTAGTTGAAGAACCTCTTCACACTCCTGGAAGTTGTCCAGGTAGTCAGGAACTCTACATCCAACACTACTGTCAAGTCATTACTCCTGAATGACATCCACACCCTCAGGATTTAATCCTCGCGCACTGCTTGCCACCTCACCATGCGCACCATGTATGTTCACTAAAACCATCCTCCTACTAATCAGAACGAGTCACGTCTACTATGTGTCGTATGTGGCAGGTGTGATAACGCACATAACGCACCTGTCTCTGTCGCCAAGTTCCCCAGGTGTCTCAGTTCAGGATCTGAAGGGCAGCCAGTGTGGAAAACAGATTGTCACACCGACACAGTGAACGCGTCCTGTTTAAAGTAGCATTTATTCGAGTTGTGGTTAACATTAACTCTCCGTTAGACTCTGTGGTCCGAGTTAGTGGCATTAACAGTCTGAATGTGTCCGATCCCGCCCTGCAGGCGCAGTACAAAACGTGAACCGGATTTTCACACACACGTGCGCGCGCAAGCACGCACACGTACGCACAGGGACCCATCCCATTTATCAATTCACCTCATGTTTATTCTACTCATTTCCCTCTCCCGCGTTCTCGCCTCTGACCATATGCTTCACAGGACTACAGAGTTTCTGCAAGTGCGCAATCATAAAAGCAATAGTGAAAAGTCATCCACTTTATGGAGCAAATCGGTTCTCTGCTTTTTCGTTCTCTCCGTAATATATGCACACACAAACAAACAGAGAGAAATGCGCATACGTAAATTTGCATGGCGTTGTTGTTTCGTGTGGCAGTGCCTACATCTAGTTCTGTCCCAATAGCTATTAGTCCACACCTGCAAAATACACAGTCTTGCCCAAGTACACCCACTAAATACACAGGAAAGAACACAAGCAGCATGCAGTCTTTTTGCAATTATTCAAGGGCATGCAGTCATTAAGTGGCTGAAGTTCTCCACTTGGAGAATCAGTATTAGCTTTTAAGAATAATAATAATAATAATAATAATAATAATAATAATAACAATAATAATAATAACAACATTAAACACGTTTACCTCACACCTCCAGGGTTAGGGGTTCGAATCCCACCTCTGCCCTCTGTACAGAGTTTGAATGTTCTCCCTGTGCTTTAGGGGTTTCCTCCAGGTACTCCAGTTTCCTCCCCCAGTCCGAAGACATGCATTGCAGGCTGATAGGCATTTCCAAATTGTCTGTAGTGTGTGTCTGCAATGGGTTAGTCCCCTGCCTTGTGCCCCGAGTTCCCTGGGATCCCCCGCGACCCTGTGTAGGATAAGCGGTATGGAGGATGGATTGATGATGATTATTATTATTATTATTATTATTATTTATAAATAGCTAGACCAGTAACCCCGCCTTGTGCCCGATGTTCCCTGGGATAGGCTCCAGGTTCCCCGTGACCCTGAAAAGGATAAGCGGTATAGAAGATGGATGGATAGACCAGTAAATCCTAACTGTCATCTAGAAGTAACCTCACAGAACGGAAAAATTTTGGTTGGAAACTATGGGTCCATAAAAAATTATACATGGATTCTTCAGATAGAATATTTCAACCCTTTGGTTTGATGATCAGTTATAACATTATTTATTTTAATTTGGTGTAATTTTCCTCTTTTCTTTCCATTTCTTTCTTGCAGGTACAACATTTTCTTATTTTGTACATTTAGTGTTTCTAGGTGCTATCGTAGCAGACACACTCCTGAGTGAAATGAGGAAGATAGGGTAATAATATAATGGGTTATTGCAGGTAAGCATGCAGGGAGGACAAGTGGCCTACCATGGTTTATAGTTACATGCAATTTCTCATTCTGCTGCTTTTCACACAACTACTGTTTAATCAACTTTAATACTATTCTGTTTGGCTGTTTGGATTGTCTAGTTAGCCTATTTATACTGTACTATGTATGTATTGTTTTGCACATAGTTTTTATATATATATATATATATATATATATATATATATATATATATATATATATATATATATATATATATATATATAGTTGTAGTATATAATTATAGTAGTTTTATTTGTAGTTCTGTGTATAAAGGACGTTTTTCCCCCACTACATGCATGTACAGTATATAGATATGACAACCCACTTGTTTGTGGTGTATTAATAGGCCATGCACCACAATATTAGTACTTTATCATTAACATATTGTTAACATAACATTAACATGTCCACCATTAAACAGAAAATGGGGCTAATATAATTGAACTTTCTAATTAAAGTTGCAGTCAGCAAAATTAAGTCACTTCTCTGTCAATGCGCCATACATTGAAACTAAAATTTTGTTATCTGTGGTGCCTGAGGAAGAGAAAACACCAGATGTTGTGTACTACCAACATTCAACCAATCGGAACTAGCCTTTTTGGAGGTGTGTTTTTAGAGGGAAAGAGGTTTGATTTGTTTGGATTTTCAAAACACCTAGCTTCATCTTTGACAAAATTTGAACTGTACTTTGATCAAGGCCTTCACTGGATTCGTATACAGCATAGAATCACTTCATTTGACTAAATAGTTGTGTCTAATCATATATAGAAAATCCCCACCCAACTGGAAACTGTAATAAAATATAATAGTCGATAATTGTCAGATGCTGCATGCAGATTAAGTATTGCAAGTAATAAGTCATGATCTGAGGAAAAAAATAGGTCAATAATCATGCAGACTAGGTTTGATTTTATATTGTGCTAAGGTCCAAGTCTGAAAAAAATCAATGAGCAGTATTGGTTGCGGTGCGGTGTTAGAATGTTACAGTGAGATGCTTAGCAACGCACACCCAAACAGAAATCGAACAGAGTTTACGTCATATCATGTGCTTTGTACAGTCACAGAAACCCTGTGGTGTTTGCACTGTGTTTATCCAATCATGGTTGTTGACACAGCAAATATGCAAATAAGAACATTAAAACAGAGTTTAGGAATGTACAGTGTGAAACGTCATATTATGAATACCCAGGATTAATAGTTAACCCTGTGTAAAGTATGAGCAGTGTGAAATGTGAAGCAATCCAGGATAACCCAGGATTCTGTTTACCCAGGGTTCAGAATGACCCAGGGTTAACTATTTCAAGTGTGAAAAGCCCTAATGAATGATTAGTCACTTAACCACAATTAGTAATATTTTTAGAGATGCTAAAATAAGGGGATTCACATAGGGGTTCGGAATGTGTTTATTAAAGGGACATTTTTTTAAAAATATCACATTTTTGGCACTCTGAAAATGTTTTTAAAATAATCACGCACAGACACGCACACACCCATTCAAACGTCCAAACATGTCTCACATACACAACAACACTCATTCCAAACAGCACTGACTATTCGCACTGCTGAATGTATTATCTTCTTTACCCCACCCGCACCCACAACTCTACTTTACTATCCAGACACACATCCAATCCCATTCCTTTCATCCCTGAATGTGCTATCATAACTCATCATGAGCAGCTGCTTCATCTGCCTTCAGTTTAAACTCCTCCTCAGTGATCCGTCCATCCTTATTGCGGTCCTGGTTGTTAAACATGTTCTCAATGATACGCTGAGGATCATAGCCAGGAGCCAGACGACCTTTGCCTTCTGCCACTTGAAGCATGATGTAGTCTGAGAACTAGGGAGATAGAGATTATTCAGACTTCAGACACAGTTACAGGCATGTGCAAATAAATAAATAAATAAATTTATTTTTTTAAAAATTTTTTACACACTAACAAAAATGTATACACACAGTCTATACCTCAGTGGGGTCCACTTGTAGGTCCTTGTTTTTGTCCATTTCACTGAAGAGATTGGGTGACACTTCATTATTCCATATAAACATGTAGCCCTCGGGAAGACCCTCCTCAACACTCATCAACTCGATATTGAACACCAGCACTGCACTGCCAGGGACTTCTCCATCTACACACATTGATGTATTGTTTCAACATTACTGTACATTCCTTATGTGTAGTTGTGTTTTTATTGTACGGTATGCTTAATTATTTCAGCCGTATTCTTTTTTCATGAGTTGAGAGATGTGATATATGAAGAGGACTGTACTAAAGAGGAAAACCATCAGTACGGGCCAGGGTGAGAGGGGTGCGTTGGGTGCTCCTTTTTAAAGAATTGAACACTTGTGTCAGAAGTGAATGTAATTCCACACTGCATTGCATTTTAGCTTTATCAGCAGTGTGTTGCAGCAGCGCCATATTGAAAGCAATCACTGTCCACTCATAGCTCGAAGCCACAGTTGGAGACATGGTTCTAATTAGAGAAAAGGAAGTGTTACTTTATTCATACTGCACCAATCCATTAATCAAGACTTTCAGAATTGTTACTAAAACATGATAAAATTGTTAGCATCGCTATAAATACTTAAAGCTCACAGAAATTTGCTTTTGTGATTGCTTTTCTACCCGCATGGAATCTTTTCCACAGGGATCCTATGTCTGTTCAACATTCAGGAATGCCTGGTTTGATCGCTCTCTGCTGGTTCTATCAAGTATTGCAGTCAGAATCATGACCACAGGACTGATGTGTACAATTGTGTTCATAAATATATTGTGTACTTGACAAGGAAATGTCCGTACTGTAATACACTTATTCTTTCATGTGTACACTTTTAATGGTGTGTGTGTTTTGTGACTCCACTGCTTTGCTTTTTATAAATTCACCATAGTCTTGATTAAATGAAAAGTGATAAGTAGCCTACCCACATAAAGTTAACTGACATCCAGTAATAAGTCCTTATCAAAAATGACTGGTGAATCCCTTTCCAATAAAGTTGCTTGTGTTTTGGGCTTCTAAATTCAGGGTAATTGGGATATTGGTGTTAATAATGGATAGAGTACAGCACAAATGACAGGCTAAGACTGCACTGATGTACCTAATGATAATGGTAATGGTGAAGATGACTGGCTTGTTTTGAGTTGTTTGTAAATTTCCAAGGGACATCCTCTTGGAAATGGGATCTGAATTTGAGCCAGATGATCATGGAGATAGTTTATGGATACTGAAAACTTTGTGGTAGTTGCAATAGATAGTTATGTGTGAAAACTTGAGCTGTCTATTATTTATTGATTGATTTATTTTTTTTAATAAATCTGGGACATTTTGAGTTTGTCCAAAGATTTAGGATGGAACCTATGAAAAGTTTTATGCATGAGTCCCCAAACTCTCCTGAATTTCCTTTCCCCACAGAGAAAATATGAGGCACATGTTCTTTAAACCTGTTAACAATAAAGCGCTCTTGTGTGAAACACCAATACTTGTCTGGGTCACATGGTGGATCAGCCTTTGTTGTGCATGTGCGTGTGTGCATGCACGCGTGATAAAGAAACAGATTACATTACATTTATTCAGTCAGCAAACGTGTTTATCCAAAGAAAACCAGAATACCAAACTAAAGCTGAGCTCAATGGTTCTGTAGTGTCACTGTGGTCACTGTTGGATTTTACTAAATGAAAAAGAGAGACTTACCCACTCCCCTTTCTCCATAGCCCAGGTGAGGAGGTACAATGGCTTCACGTTTCTCCCCTACACACATTCCCAACAGCGCCTGCTCCATACCTATAATCACATGTCCTGCTCCCAGAACCACATCATATGTCTTCTCATACCTGTAACTACACACACATATACAAACTTAATTTGATTGTGTGTTTCATCTATGAAGCGATGCATGAAAAATGGCATATCTAATCAGCCAACTGTATTATTTCATATTGATGGGAAAGAGGTGGAACTTTAAACCTCAAAACAACAGCATAGCACATTTATGTACTGTATATTAATACTGTGTGTTACTTACGAAGCATCAATGTTAGTGCCATCCATAAGTGAAGCGTTGTAGTGGTATTTCACAAAGTCACCACGTTTTGTGGTGTAATTGCAGTTCTCTGGCTTCTCACTAGTGATCTGCACTGTGTCAGCTGGGTTGTGGAAGTCAATGATGTGGACGTCAAACACCAGCACAGCAGAGCCAGGGATCTTAGTGCCTGATACAGAGCCAGAGGGAATGAAAGTTATACAGACTTGAACCCATTAAACTGGACTGCAAACTGAAAAAAGGTGAAGTGCAAAACCAGCCTACAATGAATACAGAAAAAGGAGTCGAGCCTGACACAAAATATCCTAATGTAGATGGTATGAGAAAATCTTGAAAATGATCATGCCTGCAAAGAGAGTATGGCCTGTAGAGGGTGTAGCGATAAAGCAGTGTGAGCTTGTATGCAGCTGCATCTACTACGGAGTACTCACTGAAGTATCCTCCTGATTCACAATAAGGTAACTAAACATACCTGTTCCTTCTTCTCCATATGCCAGATGTGGTGGGATAGTAATCCTTCTGTGCTCTCCGACACACACACCCAGAAGGCCCTGGTCCATTCCAGCAATCACATAGCCTTTCCCAATGTATGTATCATATGTGCGATTCCTTGAGTAGCTGCAACATGTACACACAAGAGTGTCCAAACTTTTGATGCATACTATTGGTATTTGTAGCTTTATTTTTGTTTATGTTAAAATTCTTTACATTTTTTTATTCTTTGTTTTATTTCATTTAGTCTTTTTTTTTATATATATATATATATATATATATTTCATTTTATTCTATAATTGTGTACTGTTTAGGTCTTTTCACTATTTGTACTTATAGATTATGTTTTTGTAATTATACTTCGCTTCATTTTTTATTTAATCCTGTACAGTGCACTATAAAAAGTTTATTATTATTATTATTATTATTATTATTATTATTATTATTATTATTATTTATATTGCAAATCATACACATACAGTGTGTATGAACATGCTCTGCATACGAGACATGTATTTTGAATTGCCTATTGAAAAGAATATATATGCCATAAGCTTCTGTAGTTTTTCAATTACCTGGAGTCAAAGGGGGTTCCATCCAGCAGTGTCCCGTTATAGTGGTAGCGCATGAAATCTCCCTCCTTGCTCTTGCGTAGGCAGGACTCTGGCAGACTTTGAACCTCCACTGTAATCTCATCTTTGGGGTTATGAAGGTCCAACAGAACCACATCAAATACTAGAGAAGCCTGACCAGGAATATCACTTCCTGCAGAGTTTTTGAGAGTGAGAGAGATCAGACATTTTCTCATTCGGGAACCAATTTCACCGGAAAAATTACGTTTCTCCTCCATTTAGCTGTTAGCTCCGACCAAGCTACTATGACAGATCTGAGACACTTGAGACATGTGAAGCCATGTGAAGTTTCATTTCAAACTGCAATCATAGGACAGCTGTGAATGTGCTTGGATTGAAGAGATAATGCACACCTGTACAAACTGTTGCATATCATATTAGCTATTACACAAAGTCATAGATTCTCAACCTTGTGGCTGTGACCCCTTCTGCTAGCTGTTATTTGTGAGAACCAGGGTTCCGTGCTGTTCTGTGCATTAAATTAAAGTAGCAATCTATGTTGGATGTAACAGTTGAGATGAGACACATCTTTCGACTTCTGCAATACACAAGACCAGTCCAATCATTAGATGTGATGAATACAGAGTGCCTGCAGTCGTGGGCTCTTAGACACATAAAAGAATCATTAAATGTATATATATGTGTGTATATATATATATATATATATATATATATATATATATAAATATATAAATATATATATATATATATATATATATATATATATATATATATATATATATATATATATATACACACATATATATATATATATATAAATATATATATATATATATATATATATATATATATATATATATATATATATATATAAACAACATTTAACCTACATGTATATTTTTATGTGCTATGTTTTTGCATCTATTTGCTAAAATCATATAATTTTTTTTGAGAAAGTTGCATAGAATTCTGTGGAATGTGCGCTTATTTGCAGTAATGCACAGTAAATTAGTAGAGTAGTAAAGTAGACAGCCTAGAGTTTCTATTAATTCCCACTGGGACTGATTACAAATTATACTTTGTAAGTCGTATCTTTGTTCAACTTACAGCAGAACTCAGAAACCAACATGACTGTCAGAAAAACATGTCTACCATTGATGTCTACATCACAAACATTTACTATAATTGAATTTGCACTGATCGATACCACATCATTGACATCTGTCATACTGTCAAATATTGAGATATGTTCAGATCTTTAATTCCAGCACTTCACTGAACGATATTTACCGTCTCCATGTTCCCCATAGCCAAGGGATGGCGGCATAGTGACGATGCGTTTCTCTCCCACGCACATTCCCAGAAGACCTTGGTCCATACCAGCGATCAGCCAGCCAATCCCCACATATGTATCATAGGTCCTCATGCGTGTGTGACTATAATGAGAATAAAGAGCACACTAAGCACACTTACAGTGGTTACACAGCAAATCTGCACAGCAGGTGTGTGGACTACTGTTTACACTGTTTTGCTCACCTGGAGTCGAAGAGTGTGCCATCGAGCAGAGTACCATTGTAGTGGTAGCGTACATAGTCAGAGACCTGCACGGTTCGGACACACTTCTCTGGAAGGTAGTAAGTCTGAATCTGCACCTTGTCTTCTGTGTTCCAGATATCAAGCAAAAGCACATCAAAGTGCAGGATGGAATCAGGGGGGATGATGTCACCTGGGTTGGAAGTTCACAAACAGTGATGCTCATTCTTGTTAGGCAAATAAGCAAAAACCTTTCAGAATGTACATTATCACAGACACCTTCATTGTTGAGGTCTTACACACAGGCTTTACTCCATCTACCCTCATTTCAGTTAACATCAGGAAACAGTAACGTGACAGTAAATGTAGTTTTAACAATTCTGTGACTGTACAAATACAACCTATGAAGTGTGTATGCCCTTTCTCACATACGCATCATGATTTCAAAATAGTAAACTTTGTGTGGAAATGTGCATGTTGCCATGCATCCTTTCAACCATGTTTACTGGTGTGTGTGCTTTGGCACTTTAACTGGTAAAGTAATACATTAACCCTAGTATGGTGTTTGGGGTCTATATGACCCCATTTAAACTTTCCTTGCTTAATAAACATGATTCCCTTCATCTCAGATAATGTAGAAAAAATGACTAAATCTTCTATACCGCTTATCCTTTTCTTCAGGGTCACAGGGAAACCTGGAGCCTATCCCAGGGAGCATCGGGAACAAGGCAGGGTACACCTGGACAGGGTGCCAGTCCATCGCAGGGCACAATCACATACACACTCACACCCATTCATACAGACACTATGGACACTTTAGACATGCCAATCAGCCTACCATGCATGTCTTTGGACTGGGGAGGAAACCGGAGTACCCAGAGGAAACCCCCGCAGCATCGGGAGAACATGCAAACTCCACGCACACACGTGGCCACGGTGGGAATCGAACCCCTGACCCTGGAGGCATGAGACAAACGTGCAAACGTGCTAATATATACACACACACGCACGCACAATGTTCACGCTTCACTCCTGTTCATTTCTCCATTTGCTGTTGGTTTTATTTACATATTATTTAATTAATTTCTTCTAAATTCTAAAGTTATTATTTATTTTTTTTACCTTTGGTTGATTAAAAGAAATAACATGCAACTACAATCTGACTCTAAGTCTTGTCTTTTATGTGTGTCTAATGTGGCATATTTTTGTGGCATTTTGTAAAAACAGACACTTCAAAACACATCAAAAACTGCAAAAAATTCTAATATTTGAAAAAATATAAATAAAAATATTTCTTTTTAATTTATTTTATAATGTTTATATATATATATATATATATATATATATATATATATATATATATATATATATATATATATATATATATATATATATATATTCAGAAATTGTATCACAAAAGTTGGTCACGTCCAGAAAAATGAATGGCTCTCTATGGCCCTCTGCTGGATGTATATGGTCAAAACACATTCTTTCTGAAACTGTAATTCCTACAGGTTTTTCTCTAACCAGCAGATGGCAGATTTCTGCTCCTAACACCTAGATCAATATCCAGAAACAGCTTATATTTAATTTAGATAATCATTAAAGTGTTTTTTTTTCATAAAAATATTATATTGTATATGCAAGCTAAAGGTGTAGTTGAGGAATTTTGTGGTAAATAGGTAAAAAGGTACTTCATAGTAGTGATGTGTTGTTCATGAACGATTAGTTAATTTTGAACAAATCTTTAATATGACTCACGAACAACGAGCTGTCTCAGAGAGTGATTCGTTCATTATTGACCACGCAACATCACCATAGGTTCTGCACTTGAAATAGAAATGATTAGTTCACCTCTCGAGTCTTCAGGTTTGAGTCATTTGTTCATCACATCACAGCCCCACTGCATTCAGCCTATGGGGCAGTCACGGGATGAACAAACGACTCGAACCCAAAGACTCGAGACGTGAACTAATCATTTCTGTTTCCGGGGAACAGACGTGACAAATGTGATGTGACAAAAGAAAGAATAACTCGGATCGGGAGGTGAAGTGAACTAACAGACTGCATAACCTGAAGACCCAGCTAAGCTCAAGAAGACCCAGCTAATGATTAAGAAATTAATCATTTCTGTTTCTCATAATTTGCCCTTGGCTGCATTAGCCTATAGTTTATTTTTTATTCCAAATGTGATCAACGTTTGCATAAGTACTAGACGTGTTGGCGTATAGAATATACGGGTTAATAAAACATAACAACTGATATTGGGAATGTTTGCAATGTTAGAGGGCCATCATCTTGAAAATGTGTTCTGAACTGAAACTAGCATGGTTAGATCATCTCGATTGCGTCCTGCAACATAAGTCGTTTTGAATAAAAGCCTCAGCTCTGCTCTACTGTCTGCCCTAGCATCTCTCAATCATTTCTGAGCCATATCATGCCATCTTTCTCTCATAATTAAGATGGCACCCAAACACATCAATAGTTTATTGAGACATGGCAGGTTTTTTTCTTCACAACTTGTACTAACATGTGAACATATCTTTACAAATACCTCTACAAAGCCATTGCCTTCAGCATTCCACACCGCCGTCTGTTCGCTCTTCCCCACCCCCAACATCTGTCCTCATCCCAGGTTTACCTAAACATCTTCGCTCTTTGAACATCCCCTTCCCGCACACCCACTCACACTCTCACGCACACACTCACACAGTACAGGCTCAATGAGCAATGGCTATGGTATTGTATGTTTGAACCAGATAAGTGGTAATGGGAGCCATAACATGCCTCAAGACAGATTAATACCACACATGTCTAAGAGCCACTCACACACATACTAAAAGATGACACAAAGGTATGAGACCAGTGATATGTGAAGGTATATGAAATTACCATATCCGTCTTTCCCATAGGCAAGCTGTGGAGGGACTTTGACAAGGCGTCTCTCGTTCACGCACATTCCCAGTAATGCTTTATCCATCCCAGCAATCAGTTGTTTTCGGCCAACATACACATTGTAAGTGGTGCCACGATCATAACTGCAAATACACACACATGCACACAAACAAGTAGATTAGTCAAGTGGGTTATTGTCATCAGTCAGTGTTGCATATTTGCATATTGCAATAGGAGTTGCATATTGGAATGAAATGTCATTTTTAGGACCATTTGTGTGAGACAGTAAAATAGCAGCACGGCATACAGGACTATTTGCATTTGCATAAAAAAAAAGCACTCAGTTTCTGAGGTCAGGAAGGAGACTGCAGTTTGACCGCCTGCATCCACCAGATCTCTATCTCCGCACTCTCCTCATCACTTGTGTCATCAGCTCTTCTTCTGCATGCAGTTGTAGCATAGTGGTTAATACAGGCCTATTGGACTACTGATTGGAAGGTCATGAGCTCAAATCCCAGCACCACAAAACTACCACTGTTGGGCCCTTGAACAAGGCCCTTAATCCTCAACTGCTCAATGAAAGTGCAAAAAAATGAAAGTCACTCTGGATAAGGACTTAAACAGATAAGATCCTGTAAACAGGATCTTTTCATAGTTCCTCAGCCTGTAGGAACTCATCTGTCCATGCTCATCTGCCTGCGTGGCTGAACTCCACTAACCATAAACTCTGTTAGTTGCGCTGCCTGGATGGAGCAAACCTTATCCTTAAACACCAATCAAGTAATAAAGTGCTTCAGTGCGTTTACTGACCTGGAATCAAACTTCTTGCCGTCGGGAAACATGCCGTGGTAATGATACCGGACGAAGTCGTCTGACTTCACGGCTCGGTCGCAGCGCTCGGGGATAAAAGTCTTCTCTATAATGATGTCGTCTAACGGAACCGGTGGGGCGTTACAGGCCACAAAAGTAACCAGAAACGCAAGGAAAATCATCCTCATCGTGAGGCGGATCATCTTCCGCTTGGTTTCTGCTCGGTTTGCAAGATGTTTTCGCGAACAGGCCCGGTGTCCCCAGACTGTGTGCGTGTGTGATTCAGGAAAGGGGGATGTGGAGCGGAGCAGGCACTCGGCGCAGATTTGTAGACGTGGTAAGGCAGGCCAGCCTTCGACCAGCGAGAGTATAGTGACGGGATTTACGAGTCACTTTACCGAATCGATTCTTTCCAAGTGAATCGAACTAGGCGAGTTTTGATTCATTTGATTCTCAGGTCGGAATACAGAAATAAAGGCAGCGTTTCACTACAGGTTTTAAAAGAATTTAATATATATATATATATTGGTTTGACATAGGCTACCACTTGACCCTTTGTGTCTTCTATTGTGGATTTAGTGTGCTTCATTGTGTTTTCTGCCTGTGATATTCCTGATTTTATATTTCTTACTACTTTATTATTATTAATAATATTATTTACACGAGTTAAGCTCCAAGGCTGGAGGTTCGAATTCCGCCAGTTCCCTGTGTGCATGGAGTTTGCATGTTCTCCCCATGCTTCCTCTGGGTACTCCGGTTTTCTCCCCCAGTCCAAAGACATGCGCTGTAGGCTGATTATCATTTACAAATTGTCTGTAGTGTGTGAAGGAGTGTGTGAATATGTGCACAATTGTGCCCTGAGATGGATTGGCACCCAGTCCAGGGAATCCCCCACCTTGTGCCGGAGTTCCCTGAGATAGGCTCCAGACTACCCCGAGACCCTGTGTAGGATAAGTGGTATAGAAAATGGTCTAACTAAAGTCTTCTATCTGTTCTATGGCCCGATTATTGACGCTGGATTTTGAATTTCATTCACTCATGTTTTAAAAATCGGCTCGCTTGTGAATCAATTCTCTCGACTCGTTCAAAAGAGTTGTTCAAAATTAAATGATTCACTAGAGAAAACGCCCATCACAACGAAAGGAAGCTCCTCCATTCCCAAACTTTCCACTGTCTCCGGTCTCAGTTTACGTCGGGGTTGCGTTTTGAACGGAAACGCGTAAACAGCGCAGCGCTTCCAACGTGGCACGGAGTGGGGAGGAGGAATAAGGGCACTTCTCTGAGGGGGGTCGTATGAGGGTTTAATTATAGAGGACCAAAAAAAGTTCTAACTTTACAGGCCCCGTGCTTCACGACAAAGCTACTGTATTTCAGCCACTTCTCTGATGATGTCCACGGTTCCTTTTATCAGTGCGCTTGCTAATAAGCCCAAAGTGAGCTTATATATATATACCTAAGCTAAATTCAGTCCTGCTATACAATACAGTTTTCGATTCTTCATACCAATTAATTACTTTAGCCAGGTTGTAGGCTGGTTTTAGCGTTTAAAGATGTTTGGTTTCGCTTTATGAGCAAAGCAAATCAGTGCAATCTGAATTCCTGCACTGAAGGGGGAAGGGTGCAGCGCAGACCGTGTAGACGTGGAGCGCGCGCGCGAGAGAGGGGCTTGCCTCGGGTTGCCATATTGTAATATTATCACCACACTAAGACTGAAACCTGCTTGATATTCACACAGATTATATATATAGAATATCACGAAATTAGACATTACTTACTGGAGAGTGTTATGTTCTGAAAGGTTTCATATTTTACAGCTATGTCTGGATCATAGCCCATAATGAACAGAATATCCAGTGCTAAAATAATCCTGCTCTGCACTGTCCAATCCAAAAGACCACAATGGTACTTTCCAAAGCATGTATCTACACTTGGGGAAAAAGTGGTTAATTGTGGTTCTTTGGATTGTTGTGTTTCTCACTTCCTGTTGAGGTTTGATTTAGAGCCCACTTTGATTGAGAGACATTGGTTCAAGGAACTGACAATATTTAATGGTACACCCAAGAGGCTAAATTCCAAAGAATACAGAGAGCACTATTTATAGGACACATAAAAGGCAAAGGGGAGGTGGTGGCTTGACGGTTATGGCTCTGGGTTACTGATCGGAAGGTCGGGGGTTCAAACCCGAGTACTGCCAGACTGCCACTGTTGGGCTCTTGAGCAAGGCCTTTAACCCTGTCTGCTCCTGACCATGCGTTCTGATCCCGACGAATTATGCGATATCGTCCAATCTGGCAACCCCACGCACTGGTCCTCGGTTCTCTTCAACTTGCTCAAACTCACACACGCTCCGTAATTCTCCCACATCAGACCCAAAATGGCCTCCTTGTCCTATTGCGTGACTTTCGCTCTGGTTTTCTGTTCCTTCTCGATGGTTCTGGCTCAGTATGAGAAGTACAACTTCCGAAGCTTTCCGCGTCACGAGCTCATGCCACTGGACTCGGCGTACAGGTACGCGCTGGACCAGTACACTGCGGAGAAGTGGAAGGAGACTGTGGAGTATCTGGAGGTGAGCCTCCGCCTGCACCGGCTTCTCCGCGACAGCGAGGCCTTCTGCAACCTGAACTGCAGCTCAGCGCGCCTGGACTCAGAGGAGCGCTTCTCCGACTTCCCCGAGCTGCGCGCTTTCGGGAACGTGATGAAGCGCGCGCAGTGCCTCAAGCGCTGCAAGCAGGGCCTCCCAGCCTTCCGCCAAACTCTTCCCAGCAGAGAAACCCTGGACGAGTTTGAAAAACGAGAACCTTACCGATACCTGCAGTTTGCTTACTTTAAGGTGAGTCTTATAATTACTGCTGGCTGCCAGTACCGAATACCCAAATGAGTCCTCAGACACAGAGCCATCCCCATGAAGCATTAGAAGTCATAATGGAAATTGATATCCTTTATATATATATATATATATATATATATATATATATATATATATATATATATATATATATATATATAAATCAGTATTTTCCTGAAGTGCAAGAACATTTACAATATTTTAGAAATCAATTAGGTCCATTGAACTGCCCTTAAAGAGTATGCTTACCGTAAGTCCCATGGATTCCTGTAGGACACCTTTAAATCCCATTAGAAAACCATCAAACACATCTCTAATCAATTATAGGACACGTTTTTAAACTACTAAGACCTTACACACTGTGATAAACCATTTGGAAAACAAAGAAAGGTCTTACTAATCAAAAAAACTACTTACAAAGCAACATAGATTTGTACTGGTTTCCACTATTTTCTTCAGCAGGACCTTTTCAGTGTAAAACAAAAATCCATGTCTCCTCATGATCACAGAACATATTTGTTTTATTAACAAATCCCAATTATTAAAATACTAGGCACCTTAAGCAAGCACGTGCCATATTATCTATTTTTCTGAGCCCCGAGTGTTTTACATTTACATTTATTCACTTAGCAGACGCTTTTATCCAAAGCGACTTACAAATGAGAAAGATACAAGCAAAGCGATATATCAAGCAGAGAACAATACAAGTAGTTTTATTCCATAACTTCCATAGACACAGAACCCAAAGTCTTTAATTCATGATAAGATGTAGAGTTTTACAAAAATATTATATACAGTCCTGTCTGAAAGTTTCTGTACAGCAAGGCCAATTTTTGTGTTTTTGTTATACACTGAAGACATTTTGGAAATGGGATGTTTAAGCAATCAATCTAACAGGCCTCACCCACGTGACAAGAAACACTTGTTAGTCACGTGTTCCACTATTTTTGATAAAATTGGGTTGCCAAAATGCCGTGTTCGAAGTTGTTTAACACATCTAAGGAAATGAACGCTGAAATTCTGATTTGTCATCTCGTATTCATCTCTTGATCTCAAATCCAAATATCTTCAGTGTATAACAAAAACAAAAGAATTGGCCTTGTTGTTCCAATACTTTCAGAGAGGACTACATATCATACTGCTAGCGCTGTTTCTAGATTTATTCAGTTAGATTCAAGTTGATATTGTATTTACTTGTTTCTCAGTTATTGATGTTTGACCATAAACATTATTTTCTATTAACGTATTATCTTCCACATGTGTGGGTAGAAATAATGTTGATGAGTTTTTTCTTTATTTTTCCAGTTTTAATAATTGCACTGTGTAGCAGAAATAATTTCATTCTGCTATATTGTCCGTATCAGCATATGCAGCATATCATTACATAAATCACTTCCTCTGCTCGAAGACATGAATGTAAGATAAACTGTTATAAGTGGGACCATTTGTACAGTTATTTTGCTTTGTGTTATGTTTGAAAATCGGTTGGATTGATCATCTATGTGAGGTGGTTGCATGTTTCAGAGCGATAAACTGGCAAAAGCTGTGTCTGCTGCACACACCTACCTAGTAAAGCATCCTGATGATGAGATGATGCAGAGGAACATGAACTACTACAAGAGTTTACCTGGAGCTGAAGAGCACCTTAAAGACCTAGAGACCAAGTCATATGAGGCAAGACACACACACACTAACACTTACACTTACACACTTCTCATTCACGCCATTTAAACAGGTGACGGGCGTTTTGTGAAGAGTTACTCCTGTCGCTATTAAAGCAATAAAATAGACATTTACACACATGAAATATCTTGCCAGGTCACTTAAATCGGGTGTATTAAAAGGAGACACACAGCATGTTTGTCATATTTGCCAATGATTTCAACTCAACTGGAATACAGTGCAACAATACAAGCCTCCTTATTGAAATTCCAAGTCAGTTTTTTAATAATTGAGTCACTATATGACAGATAGATGTGTTTTGTGTGTTGTGTTTTCTTTCACTGTTACAGATGCTGTTTATTCGAGCAGTACGGGCTTATAACGGTGATAATTACCGAACGTCTGTATCTGATATGGAGCTGGCACTCCAAGACTTCTTCAAGGCTTATGATGAATGTATTGCTGCCTCAGAGAGTTCCAGGGAAATCAATGACTTTCAAGATTTTTACCCCTCCATTGCAGGTTGGTTAACACTTCACTTTCTCCACGATTGGACAAAGAGACAAAATACTTGTCCAAACACACTGATAATGAATTTCCATGTGCCGTCAAATTAAAGGAAAAACCAACGTAAAGTGTCTTAGTAAGGTGTTGACCCACCACTAGCCACCAGAACGGTTTCATTATGCCTTGTCATGGATTCTACAAGTCTCTGGAACACCATTCTTCCAAAGATTCCCTCAGTTGGTGTTTTGATGATGGTGGTAGAGAGGGCTTTGTAACATATCAGTCCAAAATCTCATATAGGTGTTCAGTTTGGTTGAGATCTAGTGACTGTGAAAGCCATAGTATATGATATACTTCATTTTCATACTCATGATGCCATTTAGTGAGTATCCACCTACCTGAATACCAGAAGTGTCATGTTCTACTCATCCCTCTTGTGATCTCTTTAGATCACTACACTGAGATTCTTGAGAGGAAGGTCCGTTGTGAGAGCGATCTGACTCCAGTCGTTGGTGGATATGTTGTGGAGAAGTTTGTGGCAACCATGTATCACTACCTTCAGTTTGCCTATTATAAATGTAAGACAAAATCCCATTTAGCCTGCACATCTAAACATTCAGTGGGAAAAAGTGCTATATTAAAGGAGTTTGTTTCATTACTGTTTAAGAATTAAAAGGTTTGTGTGTGTGTGTGTCTCATCTTGGCTACAGTGAGTGACTTGAAGAATGCTGTGCCATGTGTTGCAAGCTACATGCTCTTTGACCCTGCTGATGAGGTGATGAAGAATAATGTGGATTATTATCGGTATCACAAAGAGAAGTTGGGTCTTGCTGATGAGGACTTCCTACCCAGAACAGTCAGTGTTTCCTATCTTTATAAACATGAAGCACCCATACAAGCATACCATGTATAAGAACATACATAGACATGTTTTTGCATAACATTTACAGAAGTAATGCACTGTCTCATCGGTTTCTTTGTGTCTCATCACAGGAGGCAATACGATATTACAATCAGACAACACTACAGCTCCAGATGTTAAACTTTACCAAAGAAAACCTGCGGCATGATGATGAGGTGAGCAGAGCAGAATCAATAGTCATGTTGTTATGTTTAGTCATTAACACTTCCTAACCCAAAATGTTTAATATAGGATTGATATTCTGTGAGTTCACGATACAGTGAGCAAATAATCTTAATGTGAACAAATAACCTTAAATAAACTTACCATTAATTGGGAACATATGTATTTTAAAAAAAACAATGTTCTGCAGGTTGTGGATAGTCCTGACATCAACAATTAGGAAAAGCATATTACATATATGTTACATGTTATAGTGTATAGAATTAGAAGGTAGGGGAGCCCTACTTCATGACTGCCACCAATCTAGGAATAGCATTGTTCAATTTATGTTACTTTGATTATTCAAACACAGCACTGTTGAATTCTTAAATCTGATTGGTCAGAAGGTGGTGATTAATTTTCTAAAACAGCAGCTCTAACAATAGTGTTCCGGCTGCGAGGTATATATTAAAGCTGAACTTGTGTGGTGGCCACTCATTAAAAAAACACGTGTTATCATTGATATAGTGGTGTTTTCTGTAAGGAGACATTTATTTAGCATTTGTGGAAAGAGTCTCCAATAATTTCAGTGCTTTTATAATTGTCAGAGGTAAAGCTGTTCCTTTGTTTTCTGTTTTTTTTTTATCTTATTAACTGAAAGAGAAACCAAAGCAAAGAGGCTGGTGAGGACACAACTGTTTATAGCTGTTTTAATGTAAGTGCTAACGGATGTTGCGCAACATTAAACGTAACTTTAATAGAAAAATATGTATGAAAAAAATGTTATGCAATGTTAGCATTGGCATTTGCTGTTGGAAAATTATAAGAGGAATAAGTCGCTCGGGACATGGGACATGCTGTTTTAGGAAAAGAATCAACTTATTATTACAGTTCATGCAGGTATCCAGTCAGCCAATCACATGGCTTTTGTATCCCAGCCACCTCAACGTTTTATGTGTTGTGTGTTCTGAGATGCTTTTCTGCTCACCACGGTTGTAAAGAGTGGTTATTTTAGTTACTGTAGAATTCCTGTCAGCTCAGACCAATCTGGTCATTCTCCTCCGATCTTTCTCATGAACAAGGTGTTTCAGCCTGCAGACCCTCTGCACACGGGATGTTTTTGTTTTTCACACCATTCTGTGGAAACTCTAGAGACGTTTTGTGTGTGAAAATCCATGGAGATGAACAGTTTATGAAATACCTAGACTAGCTCTTCTGGTACCAACATCCATGCCATGATCAAAGTCTCAGAGATCACACTTTTTCTTCATTTGGATGTTTAATGTGAACATTAACTAAAGCTCTTGACATGTATCAAGTTTTTTTTTTGCACATGATTGGCTGATTATATAACTGCATGAATGTGCAGGTGTACAGGTGTTTCTAATAAAGTGGACGGTGAGTGCATTTTTATAGAAAACCTTGCATGAGGCTTTATCACACAACCATGTATTTGATTATTTTCCTGTATTAGCACACCCAGTCATGTTATAATCCATACTTATTATATGCTCTCAACATTGGTGTCATGAAAATGGGATTTAAACAGGTTTATATCTGCTTAACTTCAGAAATGTGATTATTTGGCCAAATATTTCAGTATTTAATTTTTTTTTCTATCAATTCTGCCATCGATCTAATGCCAACATCTTATTCTTCTTTTCTCACACATAAAGCTTTTAACACATTTTGCTCAATAATCAAATGCATATATATTAACAGCAGTTAACAACTGACATGCCTGAAAGAAGATTTCACAATTCTGAAAATAAAGCATATCTCTTTAAATCAGTCTGAAATTGCTTTATTACATAATTCATTTAATCATGATTATTCCACGCTCTGATTTCCATCAAATGATAGTAGTAGAAACCAAATGCAATGAAGCTGCAGAATTGCATAGCTCCATTTGTGTGTACCACAACACATGTAGCCATTAGGGTGCAGTGTGCACTTGTGTCATGTTTTGAGAAGAGGACCACTCTCATTTGCTCTGCCCTCTAGTGATTCACCTTGAAACCACCACCATGAAAGTCTACTTTGATTCAAGTGCGGTTTCTCTTTTTCAGGGAGAAGTTCTGGAGTTTCTAGACGAATATCTTGATGAAGAGGAGTAGTGTGGAATGAATATTTTATGCACTGAAAAGTAAGGATAGGAGCAAAACAGTTTCGTAAACAACGATCTTTTTCCTGCACATGTTTGTATTTATTTCGGGCAATGACGATCTTTTGTATTCTATAGGTACCAAACACATGGTCCATATAAACAAATTGATAATCATTTGTTCCATGATGTCTGACAGTACAATCACTGTATTTCAGAAGGATGAATAAAAATTCTATTTGTTGTTATTTTAGAATAAATGGAAAATTTCCCTAGTTGTTGCTGTCAATTCTTTTACTCTTTGGTTTAAAGGGTGCAAGCATATACACATATCAGTATAATTCATATCACAAAATATACACTCAGCTACAGATAATGGTATTGACACAGGCCTGTACTCTCATCATTGTGCAATATTAAATTATGATTACCTTTTGACTGAGGTACTAATATTGCGTTATGTTGAATGTATCAAGGCTGTGTGGGACCGGCCATTGGTGATTTTCCACTGCAAGGTACGGCTAGACTCGGCTCGCTTTACTTTTCTTCGCTTGCTTTTCCACTGCATTTTAGTGCCCCCTCAACATGGGTGCCATCTTCCACTCACCTTCATGCAGGAATAATGTTGTATTATTGAAGCCCTGTACAAATACACGGTCAGGCCGTATTCCAGTGCATTTCCTGTTCACTGAACACGGACCCTATTAAATATGTAAAATAACAGCGTTCTAGAACCTACGTAGTGCTCTATTGGGGGTTTTCCACTGTGAATATTACCTGGTACTTTTTTTTAGTACCACCTCGGTCGAGGTTCCAAGCAAACTCATACTCAACTCGACCTTGTACTCAGAGCCAGTCGCAAGCTTCCACAGTGCAATGGCCACTCTCTTCTTTAGATGTACACACATGTGGAAGTTTGTGTCCTATCTCTCCATCGCTGCACGCAGCTTGTTGCACAGGTAGGTAAATGGTCCTTCACACATTCTAAAGTTCTCCACCCACTGAAAAATCACAGGAACAATCACATCCCACCACTCAGACGGTCGGTTGAAGGTCCAAACAGACGGTCTATGGCAGTGACTTTGCAAAAATTGAGAGATCTGAAAAATACAGAATATGCATTTTAATGCGTAATATTGGCAGCTAAGTTCATTATATGCTTTGTGACAGTGGTACATATACCGATTGAGACCCTAAACACATTGCTATAAGCTAGATGTCAGGTTAGCGTACCCTTGTGTGTTGTCTGCGCTTTGGTGTATGAGTTCCCAAACTCTCCTGGTTTTTTTAGTAGTACTCTGTCTTGCTGCCATCAGCCTCTTTTGAAACAAAGTTTGTCGTCTTGCTGTGAAAAACAGCCACATGCCGAGAATCACTAACACCATTCCTTCTATGTTCTCCATTGCTCCATATCCTCCATTGCCCCTGTGTTGTTTGTTGGTGTTGCGTTTAAGATGATGCCATGGCATTAGAGGCGGCACAACCATGTCAATAAGCCTATAATCCCACCCACATTGAGGCAGCACTGAACTGCAGTGGAAAAGCAAACAGAGTCAAGCCGTACCATGCAGTGGAAAAGTGGCCTTAGTATCGGCTCCACTCGCTTGGAACCTCAACCTTGGTGGCACTAAAAAAAGCACCAGGTACCAGGTACTATCCACAGTGGAAAGCCTCCAAAATGCGAGCAGAGTTGAGTCGAGTCGAGCCGTACCATGCAGTGGAAAAGCACCAATGGCTGGTCCCACACAGCCTTGATACTTTCAACTTAAGGCAATATTAGTACCTCAGTCAAAAGGTAATCATAATTTAATATTGCACAATTATGAGAGTACAGGCCTGGTGTCAATACCATAATCTGTAGCTGAGGGTATATTATGTGATATGTGTATACACACGTTTAAATTTTAAATCTTTTAAACTGAAATATTTCAATCTTTTTGCTCAAATTTTGTTTTAAAAATTGACCAAGGTATAATTTATTTATCTTGTACAATGGATAATATTATAGAATGGTTAAAGAATGGTTAAATGGTTAAATTATAAGATGTCTGTTAAGTTGCATGTTGGAAAATGTCAATTACAAAATTGTAAGTACACACTAAGGCACAAAATTCCTAGACTCATGCAGAAAAATGAAGAGTGCTGATCCTAAAATAACCAGACTAAATTTAACAGCAAAAGACTAAACACTGACGCTTATGTTCAAACGCTTAAACTTTAGATGTGAATGTGTACTTATACACGGACCCACACACACAAACCCTATTTTCTGCCAGAAATGCTGACCCATGACTCTCTCTCTCTCTCTCTCTCTCTCTCTCTCTCTCTCTCTCTCTCTCTCTCTGTGAATGTTTCTTACATTGGTGTGATAAACTGCACAGATGCTCCATGTTCAAACATTTTAAAATGAGCCTCTGTTCCTCCTGTTACTGGGCATGCATGTGTTTGACTTTAACCATAGATATTTTTTCTCTGTAGTTAAAAAAAAAAAAACCTCTTTAACTTATTACTAGTATGTATACAATTACCATGGACACCGACAAATTCATACACATACACATAAATATTTCAAATAAGAACAAGTGTAAAATGAATAAAATGGATTTTATTTGTAATTGTTCAGTTAGTTTGTCACACAAGTGTGCAGCAGTCAGATGCCACAATAAAGCTTCCCTCTGAAGATGTATTAAACATTGATCACATGTGTAATATTCTGATATTATATCCTGATACATCAAAACCCCTAAAAAGAAATGGTATTGATCAAATCTTATAACAGGGTATATCATTTCATAGGCCAAATAAAAATAGCAGGAAAAATGGGCCATGCCTGTTACACCTACAGACTATAAATTAATTTCAGCTTAAACACTTATACAGTGATATCTGTGTCTGAAGAATATAACATTCCCATGTACTCATTTAAAGAAGCGTCACTTTCAGCAGTACTACTAGTAACATGCTGGGAGTCTGCCTAGTCACAGAGTAGTGCGAGGTACTTAGTCTACAGGTACGTAGCGTACAAATAGAGCTGCTGTGCAACAGCAGAGAGACCTACACTAGATTGAAACTGGTACATAACACTGAAAAGTATTCACAGGCAAGTCATATCATATAATAATATGATATTATCATATTATAATAATATGATACAAAGAATAATGTTAAATTACAGCACCTACCTTGATCATACTCCTGAATAAATAAAAGGCTTCATGTCTTATTGATATTTAGCACACAGTTGCTTTTGGCATTGGCGATGCATTTTTGAGGACCTGTATAAATTTCTGATTATTTTACAAAGAATCATAATAAGTATAAAAAGGTAATTCCTCTAAGATATGCGAACAATTATGTGTTTCTGAATTACAGGGAGCGTAAACTGAAAATAAAGATAGTAACTCGCCCTGGCATCCTGCTTCTTCGGAAAAATTACGTGAATATTTTGGGATGTATTAAAAAGAAAAAAAAATTCATTTAATTATTCTGACTGGTTAATCAAACGTTTCATAGAGAACATTTAAAATGATGTTTAAAATGATAAGCATGCAATTTATAACATTAAAATTAACTGACATTCAAATAGTCATCTGGTCAATAAAATTGACCATCAAACTTCTTAATCAGACTACGTCACAATTAAACTTTTTAATTGAAAAACATTTTCAATTTCAGACAAATAGGTATAGTTACACTACTCGACACTGTGTTGTTTACCTCAGCTCTATAGGATAAATCCTTAATAACACTTTGTATTGCTTTAATTCTCCAGAGTAATGTTACTACCCCATAATGTGACTACCTATGGACATTTATGGGTGACTGCTTTTACTTAGTAAAAATGAACTGAAGAATTTTGAAGATGGCTATCAGACCACTTGAAACAGCAGCACTAGGGATACCTATCTAGCTAACATGCACACTTCAACTCTGGTTAATTACAAAATGTGTAAAGCTTTACAATATATCTTACTCTGATTAACTCCAAAGAACTGATGAAGAAATCAGTCATTGTCATCTGCTGGAAGCAGAAAAGTGCTAGACAAAAACAATAAAACATTAACGTACAGTATTTGTTACACCCAATAGGTTTAAATTGGTCTCCACCACCATGTTTGTGGGCATCCACAAAAATACCTCATCTGCCCTTCAAGCTGAATATATAACTGTCACAGAGTCTCCACCCTTTGGGAGACACAACACTGATTGCACTACAGCTGAATTATCCTCTCTTGCTCTGCCTCTGTTCTGGCTCCACATTCTCGATATCACCTTCACTTATTCCTTGTCCATGGAATCATTAAGAGCTAGATATGTACTTTCAAAGTTCTCACAGTACTTTGCAATATCTTGTAAGGAGCATTTCTGAACCAATTCCTTACTTATTGGAGATCCTGGCTACTTATTGTGTGTTTTTTCCTGTTTTCTAGTATTGATTACCTGTGTAACCTGTACTCCTGGCCTTTCTGCCAACGCTGATTCTTTTAAAAGAAAAAAGAAAAAATCCACTTTTTCAGACAAAACCTGCCATTGATGACTTTGTTACATTATAATTACATTTCAAATACTTCCTAAAGAATGACTATTTCTTGTATTTTTTATATAGTTTATTGCTAACATGTATGTGATTGATACTTGCTAGAGGTGCTAAAAAACTATATTACGCAGTAAGTACTGTAGAATGAATGTGAATATAAAAACAGGGTTGAATATGCAGTATCAGTTCCATAAGCATATTCTCCACTGATGGAGCACTAAAATATTCAACACTACAGTTTCACTGTCTCTATTTGTCTTCATCCCAATTGTCAGCATTTATATTCAGTGTACAAACACTATACTGGTCACATTATATTGAATCTGCTAAGGCTGATACACAAATTTCTTTGAAAAACATTACTATCCTGTAAAATTCAATCAATAAGCATCTAGCGTCTCAAACGCAAACATCAATAGCCTTTCAAATGAGGTCCACACAATGAAAGGAAATCCACAAAGAAATAATTAGGTATCATATATAAGCAAGTATAACATGGGAAATAACACAGGCACAATGCACTGCAAATATGAAAAATAAAATGTGTTTTAACAAAGCACTAAAGCAACTCTCTCACTGCCCAGTAAAGGACATGAGGAATACCCCCCTACCGCCGACTTTGTATGTGTATATTAGTATGTATGTACGTGCATGTATTCATAATGTTCACACATATATGATGTTTGTGTATGGACACACGTGTTAGGTTACACAGTCTGCTGGAGTTCGATGCATTGTGTTTGTCTGTTAGTTCCATTCAGCTGATAGTGTGAGGTTTTCTGTTGCCTTCTTTTGTAACACCATATACCCAAGGCCACACCCACAATCGCTGCTACAATGCCAACAATGATAGCAGCAATAGTTGGCCCATGGCCAGCTAAGTGGCAAGGATGTACAGTACAAGATCCATTGTCTTCTGGTTGATCCAGGCTACGGTCCACATCTCCTTCCATCACACTCTGATTTTCATGGGTTTCTACAAGTACATCATCATCAACAGTGGGAGTCTGATCCACAAAATGGCCAAGATCTTTGGTTTCCCAAGTGACACTCACTGTGGCTGTGGCCACATTGCTAATGACATGGACTGGTGAAGTAGGTGTGGTTTCTTTTGGTGCCATTCCTAAAGGTGTGGTAGTGTGTCCGAAACCCATCGCCTCTTGGCTGGTGCTGACATTCTCAGGAGCGGTGCTGGGAGTGCCAGCTGTGATCTGAGTGTGGCTGATTAAAGGTGTAGGGCTCAATTCAACATCATTTGCACTGTCAATTATACCAGGAAATTGTACATCTTTAGAGCCATCATCCACTTTCTCATGTTCCACCTCCACTGGTCTCTTGGCTTCTCCTTCCACCTCCTTCACTGCTGGTGCCTCTGTAACAAAATATCTTTCTTCTGAAAGAATAGGCACTACATCAGAAACCTCTGGATGAGGCATGCCAGTCACACCGTGAAACTCTTCCTCTTGGTTGTAAAACACTTCCCCATAACTCTTTTCTCCCACTCTTTCACTTACATTCTTAACCCCCACATCCTGATGATTAATCACTTTACTAAACTCTTGCTCCTCAGGTGTCTCAGACACACCTTCAGTTGGTTCCTCTTGGTAGCTGTGGACACCACCTCCCAGACCTGCCTCTTTTGGGATGTTAGTCACACTTTTAAAATCTTCCACCTTTAAACTGCCTGTCACAGTCGCCATGTCCACCCCCTGCCCTGGTACTGTCTCCTCGGTAGACCCTCCACCTGCTCTCTCCTCTTCCTGGGGAATAGGATATCCATCAAGCCATGACTCCACTGTGCTGCCTATACTGTGAGTGGCAGGTTTGTCAGTTGGAGGCTCGGTCATATACCCATCGTGATCCTCTGTAGTTATCTCAGGCTCTGACTGGTCTTCACCAGTCTTGACTGAGATGTAATTCTCATCTTGGGTACGGTCTTTACTAGGTGTTCCTGTGGTTACGAGAGGATGCTCCTCTTCCTGGAAAGCCTCTGAGGGGAACCAGAACATGTGTTTCTGGCTGAGTTGAGATACTGGAGGCTCTGTTACAGAGACGGCAGAGTTTTTCTCAATCTTATCCTTTGCTTCCACTACCATGACTGGCTCTAAATGGTCTGGTTCAGGTGTAGACTCTTCCTCCTCTCCATGATCAGTAGGTCTAGGCATCATACTCACATGATGCACCTCCTCCGTGCCATCATAGAGATTATGGTCATCTGGGAGCTTGTCTTCGTAGTCAATAAAGGCCTCGGCTTTATCTGTAATACATCAAATACACAAATGCTAACAATTCCCTTTAAAACTCACAATTCTTACTTAGCTAACTAATGTTAGCCCCAGCAAAACATTACTGCTCTTAGGAATTATAAAGAAACAATTAGTGCAGGTGTAAAAAGTATTTTTTTAGTAATAAATAATGTAAGTATAGTAATGAGTAATTTGTTGGGATTATGTGGGTCTTCAGTCATATCTGTAAAGGGCCAGTGTGGCTGCAGACTTTCATTACAGCCAAATTGGAGGCCCACTTCATAGTTGATTGGAGACTAAGATGGATTAATTAAACAAATGAAACCAGGTATGTCTCCTGCTTGGTTGGAATGAAAATCTGCAGCCACACCAACCCATTGTGGATAAGAATGAAGACCTCTGACCTAGGCTTTCATCACAGTACATCCTTCAATGCTTGATAGTAATACTCACTTGTGTTCCATTAGGCTTTAATAAAATAGTGTAACTGTTGTTGTTACAGCCATTTTAAACAACTTCTGGGCCAAGCTACAGTACCAATAAACCAAAGCATTTCCCCTTGACATGTACTCCATCAATATCACTTGTTTATTTAAATATCAGCTGGTTAAATCTCAGTACTGTTCATCCTCTTACCTTTTACACAGAGCTGCACCAGACCATACCACTCTCCACAGCTGTCACACAACAGGCTAAAAGCTGTCTCTCCATTGGGCAGAATGTATCCTGGGTTGCAAGCATACAGAAGCTCATCACCCAGCTCCAGGCCGGTCTGTCCCTGCAGACGTGTATTGGGAAATAAAGGTGGTCCTCCACAAGGAGCCCCTGATGCATGCAGGTAAAGGAAATAGTTTTCAAAATAGACTTCTGTTTTTAGCTAACATTTATAGTTAACAATAATTTACTACAAAATATTTTGAAAATATTAACACTTAAGTTCCCCTCAACATTTCACATTACAAGAGTTTGAACTGACCAGTGTCTTTCACACAGAACACAGCCAGACTCTCATACATCTCAGTCACATTCTCCACCTGCATGTCTACTGCCCGTAAGCTTCCAGAGATGCTCCTGCACACTGTTGTCCTGCAGGCAGACCAATTAGAAAAGTAGTTACTACTAAATGGTGGCAATTAATCAGAAAGCCCATTAAATGACAATTTTACATGAATGCAGTTTGAATGAAATATTTTACTATGCTCGCCACTGCTTTTTGAGTCTAACATCTAGTTACAATTTCCTTGTGGCCACAATGACCACTATGGGTCCAAAGCACTTATACACTTAACAGTGTATAAACAGTGTACATGAATGATGTGCAGTATGAAGCCTGATGTGGCACAGAACTGTCATCATGACCAGAGTTTTATTGACCATTTATCATTAATAGAATACAACACCACCAGCCCTTGTGTACTTGCCATTCTGGGCTTGAACAATGGCTAGAGAAGTCCATCATCAGGCCCCCAAAACCTTTCTCACACTCTGGGAACCACTGGAACTCTACTCCTTACAGTTAAATGAGGCAAGGGAACAGCACCATTGGCAATGCCTGTGATGAAGTGGCGCAGGTTGGATAATTTTAATAACACACACAGGGTGCGTTATTAACTAGATATGCACCGTGCTCATTTTGTCTGGGTCTGTTGTGATGCTGCCCTGTGCATGGGCATTGCACAACCCAAACCATAGAGAAATTTCCTCTTCTCCTTGGCTACTGGAGTGAACAGGATGAATTGTGTGTATGGGTGTGGATTAGTGTTGGCATGCATGCTTGGTAACGGCATGTGCCACTACTCTCAGTTCTTCTACCCAAGGTAGACAGGGTTCTTTACTTTTGTTCACTTGCTGATGATAGGCTTTGCAATTGCAAACTGCAAAACTGAAAAGTGCAAACTACAGACCCAGATTTCCATACCCATAACTGGCTTCATGATCACCAAACATGTAAGTAGAGATTTTATGTAGTTTATGTTATATGTTTACCTGTCAGATGTTCTTTAAAAATCTATGAATTGTGTGAGTTGTATTTGCAACTCCATCTGTACCAATCCTGATCCAAGTTTGAGTGAGTGAATCCTGACCAAGATTCATTTCTCTCTCTCATTCAGTGGATCAGTTGAGTCAGTGAGTTCAGCGAGTCCTGATCTGGCTTATTCAATCAGTGCTGGAGATTGCCACTGTTGCAGTGCATGCAATAATATTTTATATTGGACTGGGTGTGAAAAATAATTATTTAGTGAAACACAGACTTACTAGATTATTATAAAATAATACAAAATGGCAACAATTGTTAGCTTGCTTTTATATTAGTGAAGATGTTTTGCTGTCTGTACAGCTACATGATCAGGCAAACTTGATCATTTGGGCAAACTTGATAAACTGATAAATGACTGAACAAATCATTTTCTGAACAGACTGAGGTGACAAGTGTTACTCAAAATTTTAACCTCCAGTTCTAAGTGAAAGGCAACCTCTGCAACTTCAATACTGGAATTTTCCTCAGTGCTTGAAGTTGACAAGAAATCGGTTCCTTATCCCACATTGTAACATTCACTTGTAGAATGTGAGTCAGAATTGGAGTGAGTGTGTGTGCATGGGCGTGTCAAGATTTTACTTTGGGAAAACATTAGGAGTGTGTAAAGTTACCTTGGAAATATCCCACTGAGTTCAGTTATTATAGGTATAGCCAAACTGGAACTGAACTTAAACTAAAACTGATTACATTCATTTGTTTCCTCATGAATCTGCAAAGACAATACTCAGTAGAAATGTTTCTGAACATTTATTAAAATAAAAAAAAGCCTGAAATATCACAATTATAGAAGGATTTGTTGTGACAGATTCTTTATTGAGCTCAGGTGCAATGCGTTTTCACTGATCATCCTAGAGATGTTTTGGCAACTGAACTAAAGAGACCAATGGTAGACTCGGTTAATTGGACCTGATATGGAAAGTCAAATCTCTGTCTATATTAAGTTCCACAGCTGACGGTGCATGAGCAAAAAGAAAGCCATTAGATCAAAGGAATTGTTTCTAGATCTCGGAGACTGAATTGTGTCGATTCCCAGTTCCAGAATTTTATTAAATAGAAGAAGTCTTGAACCACAGAAACTCAAACTAGGGCTGGCTTCTTAGGTCATCTTGGCAAATGGGGAAGAGAGTCTCCAGTCAGGAAGGTGACCAAGAATCTGAAGGTCACTCTGATGAACTCCAGAGTTCCTGTGTGAAAATGTGAGAACCTGCCAGAAGCACAACCATCTCTGCAGATCTCCACTAATTATGCATTAACAGTAGAGTTGCCAGATGGAAGCCTTTCAGTAAAAGGTACATGATGCCTTTGTGTTTGCTTAAACACACCTAAAGGGGTCTCAAGCCATGAGAAACAAGATTCTGGGGTCTGATTAAACTAAACTGAATTGATCTCTGGCATGAATGCCAAGCATTTAATCTACAGAGAACCTTGTATCATTCATCACCTGGCCAATTCCATTCTTACAGAGGCAGCAGAATGGGGATGTTTTTCAGCAGCAGGGACTGAAAGGTTTGTTAGGGTTAAGGAAATGATTAACACGAAGGGGAAACCTGCTCCAGAGCACTCAGAACCTCAGATTTGGGTGTAGGTTCACCTTACATAATGGAAAAAAACAATGCAGTGCCTTCAGGACAAGTATGTGATCATCCTTGGGTGGCTCAGTGAGAGCCCAGAGTTGAACTTGGTTAAACATGGTCGAAGAGACCTGAGATTAATGACACAGCACCATTGAACATCTAAACTGAAAGAGCTTGAGAGGTTTTACAGAAGTGGACAATATTCACAAAACCAGGTTTGATAAGCTTATACTGAGAAAGACTGCCAAGGGTACTTCAACAAAGTACTGTGAAGGGTGAGAATACTTGTACAACACATAAACCAAACTTTTTATTCTGGGTTGAGTTTCCCAAAAGCATTACAGTACAATGATTACTGTATGGTCATGCACATTTCATCACACTTTCTCTGCCAGTAATTTTGTGATGCTTTTGGGAAACTCAGCGCTGATAAAACAACAATTTCCAATTTCGGTGTATTTTTAGGCACACAGTATGTCTATTCTTAAGTCAGTCCGAATTTCACACACAATCAGATACATTTCCCTAGTATGACCCCGTGACTTTTTTTTTGCAATAACCTATCCAGAAAAGTGACAATGGGGCATTTCAAATGAGCATATTCATGCATATTCATAGCTCCTTGCATTCTTAATAAGCATAAAGTTGTAGAGAGGTTCCACAGCCATTTTTAATAGTAGGGCATTAAAAATATTAAAAACACCATCAATTATTTTTAAAGGTTTAAAACTACACATTCAGAATCTTTGCAAGTTGTGTATTTGTGATTTCATGTTTTAAGATTCAAATGGTTAACATTTTTGGGGTTAAACATCAACAGACAAAATAAACTTACATTAAAACCACAATGTGATAATTGCTCTGGGATTTGAGCTTTCATGCTGAGCAATATACATTAACTGTGGAATTGCACAGACACCGAACACTGAGAAAGTGCTAATGTATTTTGTGACATTGCCTCAGGTCTAGCTGTCTCAGGGGCCTGAATGCCTGCAGGTGCAAATGGAACGTTTCTGCAAAACATATTGTGTCCCTTCTAAATGTGCACAAAAGCACAGTTCTACCAAATGTGGATTGGTATTCTCAAATGTAAACAATCATAATGACAAATAGTTTCAATAAGTGTGAATGTGTGACTGGGGTTCTTACCCAATGCTGGGACCAGTAAGCCAACCACGTGCACAGGCAGAAAATGCACACTCAACGACAGCATGGCGAAGCTCCATTGCTGATGCCATCCGAGCACCTTGATCACCACATGCACTTGAAGCTGCCTCAAACCCTATATCTGAACCATTTCTCAACTCTAGCAGGAAGACCCGGCCTGAAATAGAGAGAGCGAGAGAGAGAGAGAGAGAGAGAGAGAGAGAGAGAGAGAGAGAGAGAGAGAGAGAGAGAGAGAGAATTAATGTATTTTTTGTATTTTTCAATCTAAGGTGTGTGTATGTATCCATCTGCCATCACGTATAAAAATTCATTCACTTAAGATAGGAAGAATATGTCATGATGGTAGCATAAGGTTAAATGAGGGTAGCTGCGTGTGTGTATGTGTAACTGGGAGGGATGAGGTTTTATTTTTAGTTATAGGGTGTGCCACATGGACACTAACTTAAAGAGTTTCTCAACAAAAGGTAAGTACAAAATGGGGACTGAAGCTCAGCTCCAAACAGGATGTATGACTTCAGGGTGAAAATATGAATTCACATATACACACAAATACCACAGTCAGCACCATTCCATAACCCCACCCCAATCAACACAGACACACACACACATACACAGACAAACTGTTGTGCAGTCCAGTATATAACAAAAACTGCCACAAACATGCTCCTACTTCAATACCACTTTCACATTTAGTCACAGATTCACACCTAGGATTAAAATAACAGTAGTGGGAAGTCATTGTAGTGAGGTCACAGTGCACTCACAAACTTTTGTGACAAATTTACCACAAAACAGTATCTCAATTTTTGTTTTCTCTTCAAATGTTGAGATATAGGATATAGAATTTGTTTAAACCATTAATTCATTTGGGGATTATCCAAAATAACATACAAATTAAGCAGAATGCAACCCAAGTCATCAAATCTGCTGTGAGTCAAACTGACCAAAAATATAAGCTAACACTAAACCTAATTAGCTGAATTGATACAATTCAGAACTTAAACTAAAATATGTTATAAAATTTCCACATAAAAAATATAATATATACTGTACATACTAATAATCACAAACACAAGAGAATGATGAAGATGACAAAGTTCCAATCATGTGGTTAATTCCAACCATCAGACCACTGAGCAGTCCTCAGCTGACACACTATAAATGACTGGTCATTAGTTTTTCTTTGCTGTTAAATGCCACACTGATTTAATGTCTGTTACACTGATGTGATCGTATTAGATGTTAGGAGTGAGTAAATGTTTCTGGATTGGGCTGACATAGTCGCTACTTGTTAATGTCAATGAAAGTTCCTTGCCCATTGCCTTGATGCCAACATAAGACCAACAACATGCTGCTTCTTAGTTCCAGTCTTGGAGCCACTTTTAATATTTTCACCCTAATAAATGCTTATCAGTTAAATCACTATGCCCTACATCAGTTGAATCAGATGTTAAAGTACAGGGTGTCCCAAAAGTCTCCATACATAGGGGACTGTGTTTACCAGCACCACGTAGGTTGTGCCTTCATTGGATGTTCGTGGACATCCACTTCTCAGTTGGTCCGCAACACTTCCGGTCTTTTTGGATTTGTTAATAAGTTTGGCAGCACTGTCGTGTGTGATGTGCTTGCCATGTTTCCTGTTAAAGTCCATCACAACCTTGCAACAGCTTCCCGCTCCAGCCGTGAGAATGATTTCAATGTTCTTCTTTTGTCAAAAACTATATAATAAAACTACATATAAAAAATTTTGGGAGAGATTTTGCTAAAAAAAAAAAAGTGCTAATTTCCCCTATGTGTGGAGACTTTTGGAGTCTGTACACCCTGTAGTATATATTAGAATAGAATAGAATAGAATAGGCCACACCTCTGTTTACAAGCATTCAATTTCCCAGGCTTTAGCTGTGGCACATATCTACCTCCTCTTGCTGTCCAAAACGTGGACAATCACTTCTCAGTTGCCCCACTCCAGCTGTGTGGATCTATTATACCAGATTAAATCAATGCAGTGTCTACAATATGGTGGTTATAAAGAAGGGAGACAAAAGGAAAACAGCATTTACCACCACATCTGGGCATGCTGTGTGGGTTCTCTAATGCCCTGTCTTTAAAGCATTCATTAGTGAGGTTCTCATGAGCATAACTGGCAAGTTTGATAGCCTACATAGATGACACTCTAATTTATTTAACATCCCTACAGGGGCATGTAATGTAAAAGTCTTGATGTTACATAGATTTAGTGAAAACTATACATGTAAAAGCTGAAAACTGCCTGTTCCATCAAATCTCTTCATGGATTATGTTTT
The DNA here is from genome assembly GCF_001660625.3 of Ictalurus punctatus. Lineage (NCBI taxonomy): Eukaryota > Metazoa > Chordata > Actinopteri > Siluriformes > Ictaluridae > Ictalurus > Ictalurus punctatus. Next base: position 9,961,846 of record NC_030439.2, on the reverse strand, counting down.
TAGCAGAGATGGTGTGCAAATTGTAATGCAATGTTGGCCTAAAGCATGCATGGTTAAAGTAAGATATTTTTTATACAGGCAAATTCATAAGAGGCTTTAGTGCAGTGGCAGACCCTCTTCCATCTCTTTTTGAAAGTGATACTATGACAGTTCTCTTGGAAAGAGAAGACAGCCCTAAAGGCTTTAGTCGTGCTATAGTCCAAGTTCACCACAGCACCTCTGCTCAAGAATCCTGATGCCACAAAACCTATTATTGTAAAAGTTGAGTACAAGTAGGAGCAGTCCTGTCTTAACAGCATGGTAAGCTGGCCAAAAAGGTTCTATGCCTTTTTCCCAAGAAAATTGACTCTTACAGGACGTAATTACAATGTGGGGGGATTGCTAGCCATCAAGCCAGCCCTGGAGACATGGCAAAACTGGCTGGATGGAGAAGCTGAACAAAAGACTGAACTCAGGACAAGGCAGGTGAATCATATCTTTCAAAAGTTTCAATTTCATACTTTTTGCTCAGGATACACAAATGGAAAGGTGGATGCTCTATCCTGGCTGTATGAAACATGGCAAAAGACACTCAGATTATCATTCCATTCTCATATATTGTTTGGCAAAGTATAGTGGGAATAAAATACCATGATCCCTCTTGCTACGTAGGAGGATCCAGCATCTGACACCTGTCCACCTGGGAAGAAAAGACATCCCCTAGGTTTTGCTGTGAGCAACTTCTAAAATGGGTTTATGCAATCCTAAATTCACTGCACACCTCCTCTCAGAATGCTTCTGCTGATCAGCTTTACAAACGTATACAGTCATGTTCCCTCTGTGTCTAGCGAAAGCCTCCCACACTTTTCCAGTGTATGGCATGTGTCAAATTACAGCTGCCTTGACAAAAATCTAACCTCTGGGTTGAGGTACTAACCATTTAAGAATTTACAGGCCATTAATTAGTGCAACACAATCACTGAAAGACTCTGCCTCTCTAAGATACTCTTTTTATATCCAATCATGTTACTGACCTGTTGCCAATTAACCTTCAGCTGTTTCTTTTTAGTAACACTTACTTTTCAGCCTTTTGTTGCCCCGTCCCAACTTTTTTGAGACATGTTGCGGCCATAAAATTCAAAATGATCTTTTTTTTTTCTGAAAATGTTTTCTCTATTGTGAATAACATGTGGGTTTATGAGATTTGCAAATCATTGGTTTGTCTTTTAATATACATTTTACACAGCATCCCAGCTTTTTGGAATTGGGGTTGTAGATGCCCTGAACAAATCTCCCATCTAAACCTTCTTCATAATCCCACACTCCTTCCACCATGGAGGATACGATCAACATACTATAATGTACTGGGATAGTCGACCTCACGTGCTGGGTCCTGCCCTCAACTCACAGTACTCTAAATGGATGCACTTTTAGATTCTGTTCATTGCTGGGTATACTCCATTTCTGTCATGAACTTTCTTTCCAGCTTTGTGTTTCTTACCATGAATAACCAGCCTGCCTGGCCTGGTGTTAGAAGAATAGATTAGAACAGTTATCTGAACATGAGCCACTCTCAAACATAATGCCTTGAACCCAGATTGTAACCTGCATTGGGAAAAAAAGCTTAACACACACCAAAAAGAAGCAGCTATGTGTAATCAATATCTATTATCTCTGCAACAGGTAGGAGTTTCAGCACTTCAGGGCTTCCTAACTATGTTTGTCTAACATACCTTTTTATCTCACAAATTGTGTGCTATAGCAGAGAATAATATAGTTTTATGTCCTGCACTAAATTGAACCATGTTACTATGACTGGCCATTTTTATAGCAAATTCGAAAAATCTCCAACAGATATTAAAGCCTAATTAAACTAATTAAATTAAACAGAGGACGTTCAATGCAATGGTTTTCAAATAAAAATATTTTTGATAGTTTGATTGTGAGCCAGTTCATATCATTTCCATTAATATATGCCATATAATATAATAATATGAATAAATTATATAAATCATATATTTGTATTCGTTATTCATTTGATCAAAATAATACTGACAAATTAGTGAGGTAATGGATGATATATACATAATTATAATTACTTTAGAAACATGCTGTGATTATTAGCAAGTCTATATATATATATATATATATATATATATATATATATATATACACACACACACACACACACACACACAAAATTTTATTTTCCAATTTAGGTTTGATATTGATATTGGTAGTTGAAATATATATATAATATAATTTGAAGCTCTATCTATCTATCTGAAATGTACACACACACACACACACACACATACACAGTGCACAATTATTGTTTTTTGTTTAAACCATTACAAACCGTAAAGTGTCGGTGCGCATTGTAGTGGCGCGTAAAAACAATCATCTCGAATGGACAAACTCACCATCTGCGCCGACGAGACCAACGCTCAACCAAGCCAAGCACGCAAGAAGAGACCAGAGCACCAGCTCTCGGACACACATTGTTCCCATAGCGCACACTCACTAGTCCTTATAGTGGGGCAAACGAAAGTCTCTTGGAAAGGCGCGCGCGTTGCGCACTCCAAACGACCCGGGATTTCTGCTTAACTGAGGAGGCGAGGACAGGTAAGGCGCAGTCTCTGAGGCGAAAAGGCGGTTTATCTGACCAGAGGCGCATTACCGAGCTGCTGGAGGACTTGTGTGAAAACTCTCACAGTGCTGTCAGTAAATACGTCATGAGTGAAAGCGCAGGAGAACAGAGGCACTTCGCAGTGAGCGGAGGATGGGAGGGGGACTCGCTCACACCGTGGCCCATGCGCTTCACAGGGAACCCGTCGCCCTGTTGGCCATGTTTAGTCAGCCTGTGAGTTTGCTGTAGCATATTTAGGTGCCTTGCCTTGTCACCAGGGCGCGCCTCTCTAAACTCTGCCCATGCCTGTTATACAGCTAAAAGCGGCAGGAGAAATTATGGCGCATCACCACGCAGTAGTTTGATGAAGGTTCTCGTTAAGGAACGAGCAGTTTCTGCTATCCCACTGCAGTTACACTCCCACCAATACACAGCCTACACACAGAGACGTCTAACAACCTGACGTTTGAATGTGTTTCACTGTAGCTAAATTTTGCAATGTCTACACCTAACTCTAGCATTAACCTACGCTTATGCATAGCCTACACCTAACCCAGTAATCAAATGAAAATCTAAAAAGCAGTAAGCAAGCAGGAAATTTGCATGTTTCTTAAAAAAATTAAATAAATAAATAAATAAAATATGTGTGCATGGTTGCACGTATTATGGGGTGGGGACCAGCTACCCCCACAATTCTAGAAATAGGTGACAAATTTGTAACTTGTGGAGATATTTGGAGTGTTTTTTAACTGCAAAAAAAGACACAGCTTTTGTTTGAAAAGCTAAATGTGAATATTGAAGTTAAGGTTAAAGTTATATGTAGGAATAATATTATTTATCTACAGTATTATACAAGTCATAGGAAATACCCCACTGAAATAGAATTACGTGTGTGTGTGTGTGTGTCTGGGCTCTAGAGAGAGCAAGCAAGACAAAGAATGTGTTTTAGTGAGTAAGTGGCAGGAGAGAGGCCAACACAAGTAGGGTCTGTCTGAATAGCTTCAGATAATATTTGCTTAAAGAGCTCTGTGTGTGTGTGTGTGTGTGTGTATGTGTGTGTGTGTGTGTGTGTGCGCGCGTGTGTATGAACTGGAATGAAGTAGAAGTTTGTCATATTATCAAAGCTAAAAGACACTCAGTTACATGCAGGACATGGTCTACATGCAAAACCTACAAACCTATTCATAACCCATAGACATACAGCATGTTCATCTCACTCTGTAACTAACACACGCACACACACACAGCTCTTTAAGCAAATATTATTTTGATTATTTGTTGACATTACAAATGAAACACTGATAATAAGGAATTATTAGCAAATCTAATTTAAGGTAAACAAAGCTACAGCTAAAGCTAATGTATCACAAGAGGGCCAATTACTATTGACAGGTTTGGAATGTCCTCTTTCTTCTGCCCCCTGCTGTTGTCTTTGGGTAGAATAGCACAATAGATTATTCTCTACAAATCAGTAAACCCTGTGGGCCAGATGTAGCTTGCTAAACTGTTTGTGCCTGCGTTTAATAGTAATTAGGCTCCATTCTGCTGGTTATGTACGGAATTGTGTATGAGCGTAATCGTGCACATGCAATACAATACAAGTGTAGAGGCAATACAAGCGCCATGCATGTGGCATCACCTTAAGCATTTGAGAGAAGAAGAAGCTCAAAAACTTGTGCGGAAATGTGATTACATAATCTGGTTTATTTGACAATTAGCGTAGGCCAGTTTTTTTTTTTTTTTTTTTTTGCGTAATTGTGTCAGGTTCCCAAAACCAGGTATAAATTATCCAGAACCAAAATTCAGGTGGTGCTGGACCTGATCCAACTCCTCCTGTAGCCCTAACCCTAACCCCTAACCCATGACACGCTCTACAACACAGAACAACACAATTATCCAGCTTGAAACCACAGTTGGCTCCACCCCCTGGTCTTTTCTTCAACTCTGCCCAGGTAGGAGGTGTTGTATCAGGTTTGACTCCACCTCCTGGACTTTTGGTTCTCCAGCAAAGGGTACATTGATTGCTCAGAGCTGTAATAGGCAGTATGGACATGTGTGTGGCTTTCAAGATTTGGCTACCTTTTTTAAAAAAAAAAATCTACATTCAAGATATTTATATATATATATATATATATATATATATATATATATATATATATATATATATATATATATATATATGTATATGTATATATATATTCTATATCAGTCTGTCTATTATCTATCTATATGTCTATATATATATATATTATATATATATATATATATATATATATATATATATATATATATATATATATATGTATGTATATATATGTATATATATATATATCAATGTATATATTATCAATGTACAATTACATTGATAAGTCTGGTGAATGCCAGACAGAAGTTGAAGTGGTGGTGGTATTCAGAATTTGTCATTTAATTATTTAAAACACAGTCTTTAATAGGTGTGTTTATTTAAATAATTTTATGCTCCACTGAAAACAAAAGGCTAGTATGCTCATATTTCCTATTAGGTTGAAATGACCTCATATCTCATAAAACCAGGCCTGCACTTCTTTTCCTCCTCAATCAGAAAACCTCCAGTACTTAATATCCCGATTCTTGCAGTTTAGTTAGCTGGCTAGTAGCTTTCAAACAGAAACAGGAAAAGTGCATTTTTTTGTTGATTCCTGTCAAATGAACACATCCCTTAGTTTATTTAATCACAATTCAGAAGCCAAATTAGCCAGACAAACTAAGAGACACATTCAATAGACCATTTCGCACTTGTTATGAATGCGGACGCATAAGTGGTAATGGGGGCTCGAATCCCACCTCTGCCCTGTGTGTGTGGAGCTTGCATGTTTCCTTGTGCTTTGGGGGTTTCTTCCAGTTACTCCGGTTTCCTCCCCCAGTCCAAAGACATGCGTTGTAGGCTCACTGTGTGTGACTGTGCATGATTGTGCCCAGCAATGGGTTCGCACACCGTTCTGGGGTGCCTTGTGTCCTAAGTTCGCCCTGGATAGGCTCCAGGCTCCCCCGTGACCCTGTGCAGGATAAGCGGTACAGAAAATGGACAGATGGATGGAATTCGCTGTACAGTATGTACTTTAAGTTAACTACCTGGGTAAACATTTGGAACTGTATAAAACCCGAACCTTCTTCTGCTCTGGATGTATGAGACTATAACATTTCAACTGACCTGACTCATTTGAATGACACATACAGTATAAACTAGACTGCAAAGAACTATTTAAGCACTTGCTTGTTTTTTTTTTTTGTTTTTTTTTTAATTGTAACAATACTATGTAGAACCATTGACTTTACCAAAGAACCCTTGAAGAACATTTGTAGAAATAAATAACAGGCTTGCTCAGTAAATATGGAGGTATTTGAATTATATTTGCAAGCTTGACGTGTAAATTATAGGCTAATAATTTTTTATCTAGTGTAGCCCTATATAACTCTGTTAATCTGGGCAGAAATATGAGTGCACTGCTATAGCTCAGTACACTATGAACATTATCAAAACAATCAGCCACGCGTGCGTTTCCCGCATAAATGACGTCACGGGGCCATTCTCCAATGCCCTGTGAGAACAGGAGTGTATAAACTCATGGGCTGGAGTTAATCGACTGGAGCGAAGTAGCCATAAAGCGTTTGGGATTTACTCGGATTTCTTTACTGTAGTTTAACATTAATCCTGCACTGCAGAGAGTTTGGTATTTGAGCGCGAGTGCGAGCGGAAATGTAGTCAGGGTAGCGACTCGTGAGGCGGAAGTGAGGTTACAGCGCAGCAGCAGCGGTCTGCTTCGTCCATGTTATTATTGTTATTTTGACTGGGATGGTTGGCGGCGGAACGCGCGGACGGCGCCCAGCCCCGGCAGTCTCCGACACACGCACGCGCTGCTCTCCGTCCTGGAACACACACTCCTGTAAAGAGAGCAAAAAATACTAATAAATAAAAATTCAAGCAAATTGGCGCTCGCCCCAGACTCGGTATTATTGTTGACATCGCGGCGGAGATGAACAGCATCACCAAGGGCAGATTCGAGGTAACGCAGATTGATGTGAGGCCACTTTAGAGCTATTTTATTGCGCGCGAGGAAACGGACAAGGGCGATGGGTGGTAGCGTGTGCGTGATCGACTGTGTGCGTGATCGACCGTGCATGTGAGGGCGTATGTTTGTGGGTATTTGCATGTGTGCGTGCGTACGTGCGGGCGTGGGAGCCTGTGTGTTTTGGACCCGAATGGAGCTCGGGTTTTTGCGTGTCATGATGGTTAGACGGTTGTTTATGGTCGGTAATCCGATCGCTGAGCTCTCAGGCCTGAATCCTTTTAACTGGATTGTCTCGCGCTCACGGTGCAGTCCAGATCAAGCTGATAGTCGGCGCGTGCTTGTTTAAGAGCACAAAGACTACACCATAGTGCTGTACTAATGAGTGTGTCCAAACACTATGCCACCTCTGATAGTATGTAGTGTGCGGTTTAGGAGGTAGGCAGCACTATTTGTTTGGAAACCGAAATGGCTTCATATGTGCGATATAACACAGTATGGATGGTGTATAAGTTATTACATCAAATCACATCTAGTGCACTGTATAGCGGGTATGGGGCTATAGCGTACTCTTTTAGTTATGTAACCTGCGTTCTGTGTATCTTACAGTTTCGACATCATCGCAGGTATTACGTACAGCTGATTGCAAAAATCTTCATGCTCTATGATTTCTGTATCTCTGTTGCATCACAGACATGATGACTGTCACTCGGAGCATTGTGGTTTGTGTTCAAGATTCAGTAACATTTCTGTGCAGTATGTATGTCTGCAACATTCTCCTCTTGTGCAGTATTTTCTTTTTTTTTACTTACAGTGCAAAAGTGGGCACGGCGGCTTAGTGGTTTTGCCTGTCACCTTCATGGTTGGGGTTTGAATCCCACCTCCGCCCTGTGTGCACAGAGCTTGCATGTTCTCTCTGTGCCTTGGGGATTTCCTCTGGGTACTCCGGTTTCCTCTCCAAGTCCAAAGACATGCACTGTAGAATGATTGGCATGTCCACTGTGTGAATGTGTGTAATTGTTCCCTGTGAAGAGTCCACCCCCACCCCCGCGCCAACCCAAAAGGTCCCCCATCCCCAAGATCGTTGGGATAGGCAACCGGCTTCCATGCGACCATGTCTCGGATAATCAGTATGGATGATGGATGGATGAACGTACAGTGCAATATCAGTGAGATACAGTGACATTTCCTCTTGTATCATACTGTGGTGTATAATGTCTATAAGCATAACCATGGCTCAGATGCCTTGTGTACTATAATGTAGTTGGCCAATAAACCCTGAATCTGATCCTTAAAAAAATAATAATAATAATGAAAAAAAAATTTCCAGTTTGTGCATGATATTTGGGGTGTATCCTACACCAAGACAACAATCCAAACCAGCAAAAAAATGATGGGAATGCAGTGATTCCACGTATTTACCCGATACAATATTGATACCAGGGCTGTAGTATCAGTAGATAGTTGATGCTGACCCTGTGCTGACATTCTCACAGTGATTCTCTGCAAGCTAAGCAAAACATTAGATGTGCAATGACGACAGGATTTAAGACAAATCCTATGTCCCATGATCAGTGAAAGATTTGTGTTGTGCCGGTCATCATTGCACACATTCACATCAGTGGATTGGATTGGTACACATGTAAAATCTGATCTAATACTGTTTCAAGCCAGAACCAGTTCAGATATCAATATTCGGCACCAGACTGGTGCCTCCCTAGGGAAATAGTCTGAAATAAACCAAAAGAAAGAACTCATAGTTTTGCCTTGATGCTCTGTGTCTCCAGACCTGATTTAAGAAATGTCAAGTGCAAAGATGTGCATCTTTCTGAATCTGGGTAAAAAGCAATGTATTTAGAATTAGAATTTAGAATTTTCTACAAAAATATCATTCTAATATAATAAAAACAGAATTTTCTGTTTTGCCTTGCCGGTACCATCTTAGCTTCTAGAACTGATTGGAAGAAGGCAAAGCATGGCATCTGCCAGTGTTGTCATGAGAATAATACGCTAAATTTGCACAAACTGTTGGACACAGTTATAAACCCAAAAGGTGCGCGTCCAAGTTGGTTAAGAATATTTATCTCCTTTAGACTCACAATATCATTTAGTTGTTGTATTATTATATGAACATGCACTACTTGACCATTTTTGTTGTGGTAACCTGGGATAGAATAAACTATAGAATCTGTGTAATGTGTGGAAACCTAACCCACTAAATATCTAGTTGGTCAAAATGCATGTCTTTATCATATCTTAGTTTTTCCTTAGGAGCCTGCAAACTTTTGCACTGCACAATAGTATTTAGTACAAAGTAGCCAGATTTTACCAAATTAGTGGTACCATTATTTTAGATATTGATGTAGACACTTTGTTTTCCTGTGTCTGCATATGTATATTAACTAAATATAGTCCAACTGCAGCCCATGTGTAGGTGTGTGCTCATCTAAGAGAGCTTTGCTGAGCTTGGCTAAGGGCTGGTCAGACAAACTTGTGAGCCAGTGTTTGAAATTTGCATTTATGATTAATAGTAGGTTTCCCTACTTATACTTTCCCACAGGTGTTCTCAAACAGCGATGAAGCTCCGATCAACAAAAAGCTTCCCAAAGAACTCCTGCTCAGGTAAGTTTAAACCTACACCCCTGTCACAGTCTGACCTGGACTAGACATTGCATTTTAAGATGATCTTTTCTAATGCATATTATCATTGACTTTCTTTTCTCAGGATTTTCTCCTACCTAGATGTGGTTACGCTGTGTAGGTGTGCCCAGGTATCCAAGGTATGTCCCACATTAAGGTGTGTCTCCTTAGGTTACAATGGCATGTCCTTGAATCATTGAGAAAATCGGTTCTGTTTTTGTTTTCTGAAAATGTACAGGCATGGAATGTTTTAGCACTGGATGGAAGCAACTGGCAGAAGATTGATCTCTTCAACTTCCAAACAGATATTGAGGTGAAAAAGGAGCCACAAATTACCATTGGGGTGATTGGCATGTCCAAAGTGTCTGTAGTGTATGAATGGGTGTGTGAATATGATTGTGCCCTGCAATGGATTGGCACCCTGATGCCTGATGCTCCCTGGGATAGACTCCAGGTTCCCCGTGACCCTGTAGGATAAGCGGTATAGGAGATGGATGGATGTGTGTGACGCATAGTGTAACTATATGTGTGTATGCATAGGAAAATGTATGTGTTGTCTGTGTGTGCAGGCATTGATTTATTTTGGAGGTGTGTGTGTGTAGGATTAGTGCTGGGTCAGGAGGCTTTGTTGCTGAATCCATAGACCATCATCCATAGATGTCATCCCTGATCTCTCACTCTTTGTTCTGCCTTTTTCCTTGACTTTGTTTCTGTCTCTCTTTTTTTAGGGCCGTGTAGTGGAGAACATTTCAAAGAGATGTGGCGGCTTTCTGAGACAGCTGAGTTTGAGAGGTTGTCTCAGTGTAGGCGATGCCTCTATGAAGTGAGCTTCACTCACAATCACAATTTACTTTACTTAGCACCTAAATCATTAAACTGTGAATTGTGATATTGATCAGCATGTCCAGTTGCGTTTGTTGCGATTGCACTTCTGTATCTGCTTTATTTGACATGACAGTTTATAAGTCAAGAAGACTCTATAAAATTTGGTTTGCAGACCTGCCAGCCTTTATGTTTATTAGATAGGAGAGCTGTGTTTTATTTATTTATTTATTGATTGATTTCTATTTTATTGCCCACAGCATCAAATTAACATCAGCAGTATCACATAACAAAACAAATGGTGATCTGCATTTTAACACTGAAGTACACTGCTAAGAGTAATCACTCAAAAATAGGCCAAAAGTGCCCTCTTTTTCGAAATCTGAATCTTTATTGATTGACCATTTCCTAGGTGTTTTGAAACAATATTAACTGACATATTACAATATTCATGTGAGCAGTTGTAATTTTCTGGGTTGTAGTCAACATCTTTTGTGATCAATAGATTTCAGTGTTCTAAAGTTGAAGGTCTTATGGTTATCTTTGGCAGGACTTTTGCGCAGAATTGTCGTAACATAGAGCAACTGAATCTGAATGGCTGCACTAAGATCACCGATGCCACCTGCATCAGCCTCAGCAAGTTCTGCTCCAAACTCCGCCACCTCGACCTCACGTCCTGTGTGTCCATCACCAACCATGCACTCAAGGCATTAAGGTCAGTGACAGGTTTTTAAATGTCTACCAGGGGATAGAACAATGGGCTGAAAAACAGCTAAAACCTGATTTATAGATACATTTTAGTGTTGAATTAGTACTTATTTGGGCTTGTAATTTAGCCATTGTCTGTAAAGGATGGGATTGCTTGTTCCGTTATATGAAGGGATTTTGGTATATTTGTGTATGGCAAAACTGAAATAGCAAGAACCTGAGATTAGACCCATGTGTCATATCACCTTATTATAATATAAAAATGAAAATGTGTTTGTAGTTAGTATTTGTAATATTTTATAGTAAATTGCTTAAGGAAAGAGCTACCATAATATATAATAATGTAATAAATGTATGTTTCTGAACGAGTTCTGATATTCAGCAGCATTATTTCAGAAGCCTACTCAAAAGTGTTTAGTTAAGGTGTAAGTTTCCATTTTTATGGCACTTTGGGCTGAGAGATATCTGAAGATAGTTATCCTTGTGTAAAATCATAATCTATTACAGCCCTGCACCCACCCAGTGTGTAACTCTGTTTACAGTAGGGTTGCCATGGTGACTTATTTCTAGCTGGTAGCGTTCTTTTCCCATCTCTCCCATTCAAGTTCCCAACACATTTCCAAAGCTGCATTCGAAGCTTCTTCAGTCTAAACGTTGTTTAAAACCTACAAATACTTGAATATAGTCAAATTTGTCTAGCATTTTCTATTAATGATTACAATAAACTAAATAGAATTAAGTTTAATTCTAGACATTTCTAATTTCAACCTTGACACAGTGTCTATAGTCTTCTTCTGTTGGCAGATAATTTTGCTAATTTTGAGCATAGATTTTTAGAAAGAAGCAAATTATTTCCAATAGAATAAGAAAATGTAAATCTTGAGTTTAGTTTAAAAAAATGTCTAGAAATAAGTTGAATAATCATATATTTTGTTTATAATAGGAAATACTAGATAAATTGTACTATATTCAAGATAATTTCACTTGCTAAGATGTAATTTTTTGTACTAAAAGGAAATAAAGTATAAAAAATTTATCTTGGGTAATTTTAGCCTATTTGATATTCTGTTTAAATGTACACCTGTAATTTTCTGAGATTTTCATCCAAAAATCTCATCTCCCTCATCTTCAGTTAGCACTGAATGTGTTAGTCATACTAATTTTGGGTTATTCTGTAGTTTGCTTTGTTTGTTTGTGCTTTGGGGTAAATGCAAATCAGTGTTTGTTAAATGAAACACCAAAACCTCTTGCTACAAACTACTTCTATCAAAGAACTTCCACGGTACATTATGTTATAATCTCAGCCAACGTTTTAATCTCATGGTACACTGCACTGCTACTTTATTTAATTAACTCTTAACTCCATGAATCATTCATTAAGACCTATGAGTTTTTCAGCCTTTGAAGTCAGATATGGGAATTAGGGGGATCTCAATATTTAATTGTCTTTTGAGAATGATTAAATTAATGGCTTAAATGTATTTTGATGACTTTCTTAATGAATACTGAGTCCAGATCTCCATTACCCGAGATCCTAACCTTCACAGAGTTATAATATGAATCTGGCAAACTGGATTTAGCCTTAGGTGGGACTCTTAGGATTCTAAGGTTAAAGTTTAATCAAAACTGAGGCTATAGCACAATTATTAACTTTCACAATGTCTAACTTTGTTTATACCTGGGGCAGTTTTGTAAGTTTATATGCAGTTTGACAATAACATGAGTTAGACGGTTATAAGAGGCTAAAAGGTAACAGGCTAACAGCTGTACACTGGCGAAGGTCGGCGTTGAACTACTGTGGTATCGTTTTAAAATTAATTCTAACCACTGACTCTTTACATCCTCATCCTATGGGAGTCCATGCAAAGTGTTTTTGCTTTTGCAGCGCAGAAAACAATGAAAACAACAGAAAAGTACACGTTGTTCACGAGCAGCCAATGAAGACCAGAGGCGGGTTTTTTGTTACCAAATTACATAGGTTAGTACAGGAAGTAAGTCTGGAATTGCTGACGACTCGTTTTAGCTGTTCAGAATCGGTTCTTTCTTTTGGGAGTCAATCACTCCATAAAAGAGGCATGTCTGGCAATATTTTGATGCAGCAAGCAGCGGTAATGTGGTGTACACCAGAGCTTTTTTTTTTTTTTTTTTTTTTTTTTTTTTCTCTCTTTTTTTTTTTTAAAGTGTAGCTCAACTTATTTTAAAAGCTTTTACAAATCGAGTCCTTGAGAGGAGGAAACTTTAAAGTTTAAAGACAATCATCCTTCTCCTAATGGTTAACCAAATAATTGTTCATCAACTCTTACTTATATTCAAATATTAAAAATTAGGAAGAAGACACATCCCTTTGCAACATGCTCTCAAACACCCCCCTTGCTTGTATCTTGATGGTGCACTTGATCCACTGGCACTGTCAAAGGAGAAGGATATAACAGGATGTGAAGTTTATAGTGGAAGTACACTGAAGTGAATGCAACTAGTTAAAGTTTGCTTTAATCAACTTGTATATAGGATGATTGGTTTAATGAAACCTAATTTGAAGTTAAGTATTTAATGGGACTTCTTAAACAGCTTTGTGGTTTTTTTTGTTGTTGTTTTTTTGTTTTTACTATTTTGTGCCAGATCACAAAATGCCTTCTGGTCAGGTTCTGATGGACAAAGTCTACAGCTATGTTGACTCAATTCCTCAAGGCATTTTTAACTTTACTTAAGATGATAAAGTATTAGAATGATGTAAGGTTGTAAGACCAGAGCAAGCTCCATGAGTAAATAGTAAGAAGTAGAAAAAGATGATGAAAACAGTAGGCTGCATATTTGTCTCTGTCACACCAAAGGCTGTTCCATTCTGCAGGAGCCTTCAAATACAGCGATGAAATGCAGCCTATAATCTGAAAGTTTTGATTTGAACATGGCAGAAAGCAAAGGAAAGCTAAAAGTACATCAGCTACATTTCAGCAAAACATTATAAGGTTTAAAGTTGCTCACATTTAAAAATGTGGTTTTTCTAACATCTGTATTTTACCGAATGTGTGAAGATGAGTGACTCCTAAAAAAAAAAAAAAAAAAAAGTCTGTCTCTACACATTTCTATGAAAAGACAATGGATAATGGTTAGCTTTTAGATGTAGAGCTAGGTTGAGTTTTCAGTGAAACTTGATTTGTATATTATTTGCTCTTAACAATAGAAATTGTCACAGCGCAACTTTACAGAACTCTCTCTCTCTCTCTCTAATATATATATATATATATATATATATATATATATATATATATATATATATATATATATATATATATATATATATATATATATATAATTTATCTACATTCCTAGTGAACAAACCAGAGACAGTGATAGCAAGGAAAAAACTCCCTGAGATGACTTAAGGATGAAACCTTAAACTCAAAAAAGAGTCCATCCTGTTCTGGGTGACACCAGATAGTGGGATAATAAATAATTACTCGTCTATAATGATTCTGGATTATATTATATATGATTTTTACTATAACGCCAAACGGATCTAAATGTGTTGAGAGGATGAGAATTGTGCATAAATTGTTTTGGGAAGTTCAAATCTTCTTCAAATAGGTTATCCATGTGGGACCATAGCACAATAGCAGAAAGTGAGTCACAAGTGCAGAAGCTCCAAACAGCAGTAGAACATCAGGATGAATCAGGCAGGTCCGGAGGGCAAAAGGAGTCACAGCAGGAGAGGTGTGTAGTATATGTGGGTGTACTAGTGGATGTGTTCTTGACCTGCTGAACATGTATGTGAATGTGTGCTTACAAGAAGTAAAGTTCCATTACGTAGTGGTTTGACAGAGCTCTCTTGTGTGTTTATTATTCTCACCACACGAACCCAAAGTACAACAAGGTGTGTCTCATCAGGCGGCAGGAGTACATGTACAGATCGAAAGAGAAGACAGATTATTGAGTATGATCTTATTTGACAGTGGCTTCAAAGGGTTTACATTATGATCAGAGTGCAAGTGGGGATTCTAGCAGGTCTAGATCCAACAGCATAACTAAACGGGCGAGCCAGAAGGTATTACGGGCATAATGGCAGCCTGGGACATAAAGTGCCAAACTACTGAGTGTTTGTGTGATAGAGTGGGTAACCGTGTCCTAACATACCAGTTTACCATAATTCTCTATGTCCATGAATGCCACAGATCTGCACCCTTTACCTATGTGAAACAAGGCTTTTCTTATGCTGTAGTTAAACCTCATCACTTACCATTTCTGAGAAGGGGCCTCATAGAAAATTGCTACTGAGAAGCCTACATATAGTGCTGTCAAAAAACCTTAACCATTGCAGTGATTGAAACTGTAATGTTTTACCAATTATATTTCCTCTGTTTTTTTTTTGTTTTGTTTTGGTTTTTTTTGGTCACAGTTTCTAAAATTGCCTTAGATTACAGATTTGATGTATTTTACAGCTCAGGGTTAAATTAGAAGGTGTTCCTTTTCACAGATTTCTCTGTGAGATCTTTGGTGAACTACTTAAACCATGTGTTTGCAAGAATAACAAAAAAAAATTAGCACCTCAAAATAATGTTTAATCAAGCTCCTGTTTTGGATTTTGGTAAAAGTTGAATTTAGACATACAAGAAAAGCTGAATGAATAATTAAGAAATTGTCTGTAATTGTTTGAAGTCCATTTTAAGAAATTTTAAGTCCTAAATAAAAAAAAAATAATAAACCTATGGCTAGTATTACTGCTGCATTCTACAAGTGTCAATCAGTGGCTGTGTTAATGTGGGCTTTATTTTGCTACAGTAACACAGAAAACCCCACAAACATAGTAAAACGTGTGTGTGTGTGTGTGTGTGTGTGTGTGTGTGTGTGTGTGTGTGTGGTTTCATCTCAAATCATTGATTTGTGCATTTCAGTGAGGGCTGTCGCATGTTAGAGAATCTGAACCTTTCCTGGTGTGATCAGATCACACGTGATGGCATCGAGGCTCTCAGCCGTGGCTGTACCAGCCTCAAAGCAGTGTTCCTCAGAGGCTGCACACAGGTACACTCAAACACACACAGAGCACACTGTGTTATGGTAGTTACATATGCACTTGTGGTCATATGAACCCCACGTAAAAATCAGTGGCAGTATATAACACCTTAATATAACTTAATAACTTGCACATATGCTGAGATATTTCAACAAGCACACATAGTGACTTGTGGTGTAATATTTGCAGTAAATACCCTCATTTTGGGGGGATTAATTCTTCCTCGTCTAGGGTTGGAACTCCTTACCTTCCGCCATGCATGTTCTCATTCTATGTTTGACATGCCCACGTTGTGGAATATATCGTCAGCTATATCGTCAATATCATGGGATGACAAATTCTTATCATGGGAAGGAATTGTACTGGTATGTCATGGATGATAAAATGTGGCATAGCCCTAATAAATAGCCTTCTGTCATACCTCCTGAACCGTCAGGATAACATTTACCAACAATGTCATGAGAAACATTTGGGCCAAGGCGTGTCATGTGTATCATCACAACGTGTATTCAGTCAAAGCCCTCTTCGATTCACATGCGTCGAACATGAGTAAAGCTAAAAAGTCTCATTTACCAGCAAACACCACTGCGAAAGATAGTGCAGAACAATTTTGTGCAATTGCAATTACACCAATTGAAGTAGTTTTCTGCAAAAAAAAAAAAACCCACAAAAAGCTCTGCAAATTGCATCTCAAATTTTTAAAAAAGCTGCAGCAAAATCAAGTATTTTGGGCCGCAACAATCACAAAAAAAAACCTCCCCGAAATCCTGTACGGACTAAATAATTACATTTTCCACAACAATAGAATAACCTATTATCATTATTCTAACGAGAAGTCCCTGTAATGTAAATGTGGGGGACTTAAACTTTTCCCAAAATTCAGACAGATTGGTTCTGTCATGATCTCCCCTTCTGGCAGCGCACTCAGAGGGAATGAGGGCTACGTGCACGAGTGCTCAGCGTGCGCATGCTCTTTGGATGTTGATAACCGTGACATTGTTTACTGTGGACACGTGCGTTTGTTTTGTTTCTGTTCTGTCTCCTCCCTGTTTTGTCATTGGTTGTTGTTCGAGAGTGTGGCTTCATTTTTTTCAGCTGCCAGCACGTAACGCTGATTATGTTCGGGATATATATTGCTCACTTCCCATTACACCGTAGTATTAGATATAGTATAGTTAAAATAGCTAGATAGTTAATGTTATGTTCCTTGATAGATTTAGTTAGATTAAACTTTAGATTAGTTAATTTAGTCCATGCTGGTTTTTCCGCTCCCAGTTCATAGTCATAGTTCATGTTTCTTGTTTTGTGTTTTGACCCTGTTTTCTGTGACCGCGACTTCGATTCCTGCTTTGCCCCGTTTATGCCTGTTTGCCGATCGCCCGACCCACTGCCTGTTTTTGACTGCGCACCTGTTTCACACTTTGGATTTATCTGCTTGTCTCCTTTAAATAAAAACGTCTTTACCAGCACCTGCTTCCGTATTCTACTCCCTTACGTCTCGCGACGTGACAGGTTCTCCCTGCCAAAGGCAGTATTAGGTAGGCAGGTACCTTCTAAGCACTGGAAGATGTGGTGTGGATGGACTGTTTGGTTGCACTGACTTTTCTACCTTGACTATTCGACTTGTCTGCCACCCTTAGTACAAACAAAGCCTAACTCAGCTTCTCCAATGTACCCTACAGGCCAAAAATATTGGAAGCAACAGTAACCTTCTAAAACAAAAGAACGACAGTTGTATTTTTGAAGAGATCACAGGAAGTAATTTACTTATAAACTTATAATAAAAAGGACTGAGTCAAATATATGCAGCAATAGTCTGTAAATAAACGAATACTTAATTAATTTTTTAATTTATATTCCTTTACTGTATAATACTACTTTAATTTAAATCTAATGATATACACTTGACTGTACATTCAGCTGCTCCTGAAAGCTTGATTAACTGTGTCAGGTATTAAATAAGGAGTATGCAGTTTGCAAATAAAAAATGTGTCAATGGAATAAATAAACCATGAATATAATGATAATGAGTCTATATTAATCACATGTGCACAGTGAAATTCTTTTATTCGCATACCCCAGCATGTCAGGTAGCTGAGGTCAGAGCGCAGGGTCAGACATGAAAGCGCGCCCCTGGAGCAGTGAGGGTTAAGGGCCTTGCTCAAGGGCAGCAGCTTGGCAGAGCTGGGGCTGGAACTTCCAATCAGTAACCCAGAGCCTTAACCGCAAAGACACCACTGCACCCGTCCCTGTCCCCGTCCCCATATAGTGCATTACTACAAATTCACTGCACTCTAATAGAATTAAACTACAACCCGAATTCCAAAAAAGTTTTTTTTTAAAACCCCATATTTTATTCATAAACTCATATTTTATTGATGATAGAACATAGAAAACATATCAAATTTTAAATTGAGGAAATGTACCATTTTAAGTAAAAAATAAGGTAATTTTGAATTCGTTGGTAGCAACATGTCTCAAAAAAGTTGGGACAGGGCCATGTTTACCACTGTGTAGCATCCCCTCTTCTTTTAACAACAGTCCATATACATCTAGGAACTGAGAAGACCAGTTGCTGGAGTTTTGGGAGAGGAAGGTTGTCCCATTCTTGTCTGATACGGGATTCTAGCTGCTCAACAGTCCTGGGTCTTCTTTGTCGTATTATTGGTTTCATGATGCGCCAAATGTTTTCAGTTGGTGAAAGGTCTGGACTGCAGACAGGCCAGTTCAGCAACTCTTCTACTAAAAGCCATGCTGTTGTAATAGATGCAGTATGTGGTTTAACATTGTCTTGCTGAAATATGCAAGGCCTTCCCTGAAAAAGACGTCATCTGGATGGAAGCATATGTTGCTCTAAAACCTGGATGTACCTTCCAGCATTGATGGTGCCTTTCCAGATGTGCAAGCTGCCCATTCCATAGGCACTAATGCATCCCCATACCATCACAGATGCAGTCTTTTGAACTGAGGGCTGGTAAAAAAAAAAAAAAAAAAAAGCTGGATGGTCCCTCTCCTCTTTAGTCCTCTTTGCCTCAGTCCATTTTAAATGAGCTTTGGCCCAGAAAAGATGGCAGCATTTCTGGGTCATGTTCACATATGTCTTCTTCTTTGCATGATATACCTTTTAACCAGCATTTGTGGATGGCACGGCGAACTGTGAACACAGACCATGAATTCTGGAGGTGTTTCTGAGCCCATGCAGTGATTTACATTACAGAATCATACCTGTTTTTAATTCAGTGCCTCCTGAGGGCCCGAAGATCACGGGCAAGCAATATTGATTTTCACCTTTGTCCCTTAGGCACAGAGATTTCTCCAGATTCATAGAATCTCTTGATGATGATATGTACTGTAGATGATTAGATATACTCAGTCTTCGCAATTTTACGTTGAGGACCATTATTCTGAAATTGTTCCACAAATTGTGAACCTCTGCCCGTATTTACTTTACACTACCTCTTTAAGATACTCTTTTTATATCCAATCATGTTACTGACCTGTTGCCAGTTAACTTACAGCTGTTTCTTTTTATTAACACATACTTATCCAACCTTTTGTTGCCCCATCCCAACTTTTCTTAGATGTATCGTGGCTATCAAATAAATAAAAAAAATATTGTTAAAATGGTATATTTCCTCAGTGTAAACATTTGATATGTTTTCTATGTTCTATTGTGAATAACATGCATTTATGAGATGAGGTTTATTGCATTCTGTTTTTGACATTTTACACAGCGTTCCAACTTTTTTGGAATTGGGGTTGTAGGTTTGTTGTTTTCTTTGTTGTTAATAAATTGGCTTCAGTGTGAAATATTTTTAATCCATTTGCTCAGTTTAACACATTTGGTTTGTAGTGTCTTGTAACAAAGAATGTTGTGTTTGTGTCTGAGCAGATGTGTGTGTTTTTCAGTTGGATGATCCTGCACTCAAGCACCTTCAGAAGCACTGTCCTGAGCTCATGACAATTAACATGCAATCCTGCACAGTAAGACTGTTAATTGTCCTATTGGGTGGTGGTGGGGGAATTGAATATTTTCAGTTTTCAAAATATATAGTTGTAATTTACATTATGACTGACAATGAGGCTTAGCTCACAACCAAAATATTTCTGAGGCATTTCTGAGTTGCATGTGTCGTGAACCAGATATTCTACAATTTTAACTAACCAGCCCTCTCAGATCTGCAGACTCAGGAGTAAAACATAATCTTCTCCACCCTGCCTCTTTCTTTATGCATAAAATGTTCTAATTTAATTTTTACATGAAGCATAAACTCCATAGAACTCACACACTTTGACTATCTGTGCACTGAGCTTTAGTGAAAATCATAGTGTTATAATTGTGTTATAACAATAATCATACTCACTACACCAACATGAGGGAAGCAGACTAAATTCTCAGCTGTGCTTAGAATGTAGGATTCAAATTAGTTATGCGTTTTTACTTATGAGTGCATCATTTATTGCAGCGCATCGTTTTTTAAAATTAATGTACTGAACAGTCAAAAGTCACAGGCTAATGCAAAAATTAGCCTATTAAAATGTGTCTGTCTCTGTTTTATAGCAGATAACAGACGAGGGTTTAGTGAATTTGTGCCGCGGCTGTCATAAGTTGCAGATGGTGTGTATATCTGGCTGCAGCAACATCACGGATGCCTCTCTCACTGCACTTGGCCTCAACTGCCAACAGCTAAAGTAAGGCTTTACACACACGCATGATATTCTCACCCACCATTTGCTCAATGTTTTTTTTTGTTGTTGTTGTTTTTGCAATTGGTTAGGATCCTGGAGGCTGCCCGCTGCTCTCATGTGACTGATGCTGGTTTTACTGTTCTGGCAAGGGTGAGTGGATTTAAGCACAAACACGCACTCATACAATGACATTTACCCCATAGAAAGCACCTTAAAAGCTGGATGAAACGTTAAACTTTGTTTTAATATGGACTCCACTCCATGTATTGTTTTTTTTTTATTCTCTTTTCAGAATTGTCATGATTTGGAGAAAATGGATTTAGAGGAATGTATTTTGGTGAGTTATAATAAGCAGTAGCAGATCATTGATTTTACACTGTTCATGTTGGCTTCCTCATGTGTGACAGTGCAAGACGTTGTCCGGTAACATTCAAATGTTTTGGTACACCTACTTTTTTATTTATTATTCTCACAGTACATTGGCGTTCCTTTCCTCTGGCGGAATAGAAATTATCTTATTGGACATTGTTTATACTTATTGAAAAGCAGTATATTTTATCGCTGCAAGTCTGTTATAAGATTAGTCAGGACACTGTTGGTTTTCTGTGTGCAGAGTATCATGTCTATCTACTGGTGAGCAGGGCAATGGGAAAGGGGAGGGCTGTGATTGGCACGTGATTGGCACGCGATTCACACCGCTCCACAATAACATTTGAACAGAGATGAAATGGACAACACAACCAAAGCTTTTTTGATGGATAAAACACTGTATACAACTGAAACAATAAAATTATAACATTTTAAACCTAGTAGGCTAGGTAAAAAGATACTTATAAAAAATTCCTAAAGCCTACAAAACTCTACCTACATTTCTACATTTATATGGGCCATTAACCACTACCATGGTGTGATATCACAAATAAATTCAATGCTGAACATGGGCTCCCCAAAACAGACGCAAATTCCATGTTTTGGTCTCTGGTAAAAAGAGTTCATATTTAATTACATATTAATGTATACTATTTATTAGTTTATCAAAATATTATATAACATTTATTATCGTCCACATTTGTTTGACATTAATGACATAGAAACTATCAAATGAAAGATCTCAGGACTTTTTGACAAAATGAAATGGCTTTGTTCTTATTGTCTCAAGGCGTTATGTCAAAGGAAACAAATTTGATTGACAAACTTGAGATCACTTTTCTTAACACTGGCGCCCTCCAGGACTAGGTTCTCTAGGAACATTTACGTGCCAACATTCCCCACACCATTACAACACCTCCACCAGCCTGGACTGTTGACACAAGAAAGGTTGGGTCCATGGATTCATGCTGTTGCTGCCAAATTCTGACCCTACCATCTGTGTGCCTCAGCAGAAATCGAGATTCATCAGACCAGGCTACGTTTTTCCAGTCTTCAGCTGTCCAGTTTTGGTGAGCCTGTGCTCACTGCAGCCTCAGATTTCTGTTCTTGTCTGACAGAAGTGGAACCCAATGTGGTCTTCTGCTGTTGTAGCCCATCCACCTCAAGCTTTGACTTATTGTGCATTCTGAGAGGCTTTTCTGCTCACCACAGATGTACAGAGTGTTTATCTGAGTTACTGTAGCCTTTCTGTGAGTTTGAACCAGTCTGGCCATTCTCTGTTGACCTCTCTCATCAACAAAACGTTTCCGTCCATAGAACTACCTCTCACTGGATGTTTTTTCTTTATTGTATGAAAATCCCAGATCAGCAGTTATAGAAATACTCAAACCAGCCTGTCTGGCACCAACATTCATGTCATGGTCAGAATCACTGAGATCACATTTATCCCCATTCTGATGGTTGATCTAAATATTAGTTGATATAAACATTTTAAACATTATTTTAAAATATTTGCCTATGTATTAACTTCTTCAGCTTGCAGATGGTGACCTTTTTATAATTTTGTATTTTTGTATGTGACTTTGCAGGTCACTGACAACACACTGGTTCAGCTTTCAATCCATTGCCCTCGGCTCCAGGCCCTGGTGAGTGCTTTCTGTTTTGAATGTGTGTTCATGTGTGATAGAAGTATATGAAGAAGTGTTTGAAAGGTTACAAGGAATAATGAACTGTTCCTTTGTGTGTTTTATAATCCTGCATGTTGCAGAGTCTCTCGCATTGTGAGCTGATAACTGACGATGGGATTAGACACCTGAGCAGCAGTGTGTGTGGTCAGGAGCGGCTACAAGTGGTCGAGCTGGATAACTGCCCCCTGATCACAGATATCACTCTGGAGCACCTGAAGAGTTGCCAAAGGCTCGAGCGCATCGAGCTCTACGACTGTCAGCAAGTCACTCGCGCAGGAATCAAACGTATCCGAGTGAGTCATCAACTGATGCAGCACTCACATTATACAGTGTTGATTTCTTCTATTTTTGTCTTACATATCTCATGCAAATAGCTTTAGATCTTCAAATGAAATACAACATAAAACAAAGGCAACTTGAGTCAACACACAATACAGTTTTTATTTATTTATATTTTTATTGTATATTTTTATTGTAATTAGTAACTATGGAGACAAATACATTTTCGCACAGGCCCATATTTTTGCTTCAATAAATAACTATCATTTAAAAACTGTATTTTGTGTTTACTCAGGTTGCCTTTGTTTTATCTTAGATTTTGTTTTAATTTATGAAACAATTTAGTATCTAGTCCTTTCAACTTTGTGGCAACAGTTTGGGGAAGACCCACATATGGGTGTAATGGTCAAGTGTCAATACACTATTAGCCATATAGTGTATACTAGCATACCGCTAACCACTAGTGCTTTTTAATGCTGTTACTTCTCCTCTAGGCTCACCTTCCTGAGATTAAGGTCCATGCCTACTTTGCACCAGTCACACCACCTCCGTCAGTTCATGGAGGGGGTCAACGTTTGTGCCGCTGCTGCGTCATACTCTGACAGTGGATGGGGTCTCTGAAGCATGCCATGAAGAGTCAGTCTGTCAGTCAAACTATAAACCCCACCTTGCTCCTGCTGGCCACTCCTGCTAAACTCTACACAGAGGTGTGGCTGGGAAAGGCACGGTTGGATCAATGAGGGTTTATCTGGCAGCAGGATGGAGCTATACAAGTTATTGAAAAAATTATAATTCAAAATACAAAGAATAATTACTATGTAAAATGTGACATTTCAAATGGAATCCATGAGAAGAAAGTGGGAAAAGCCACCTTGTAAAATATTTCACATTTGGATTTGTAGAAAACACATTTGTGAAAGTACTTAAAGCTGTATGACATCGAACTACTGACTACAGAACCTTGTCTGCGTGGGAAGGTCTCTGAGGGCTAGATGAGAACCAGACAATGTTTACTTCTTGATCCACTGTTACCTATTTGAATGCATTATTTCCTCTTGAACGGAACCATTAATATCAACAGGAATGATGAGCGAGGAGCAGGACATGAGAATTCTGTATTTGCAGTGGGACTTGTTGGAGACTCTTACAGTAACTGATTCAGAGAATGTTAAAATATATCAAACAAAACATAACACTACAACCAAGCAACCTGTGTTCAACCTGGAGTAAAGTGGTTTCTATCAGTGCTCAGCATTCATTACAGAAACTGCTAAAACATTTTCATGAATCTTGCTATATACAGTAAGACTGCGTTGGAAAAATACATAAGTGATGGAGTATATATGTGGACAGAATGGGGGCTTATTCAGATTTTTAGGCTCTATCAATGGAATGAAGGAATATTAGGAGTGACTCCATATTTTTTAAAAAAAGAATCATATTTACTGAAGAGGTCTAATGGAGTAGATGAAGATGAATTTTAAGTTCAAAGTGCAATATTTCAAAGACCCGGATTTTCTGTTCAACATGTGAAATGGTGTTCTTTTTACAATTCCCATATACAATCTTGATTGCTGCCTATTGTTGTTGCGCTATTATTTAACAGGCCAGGACCCAGAATGTAATTTTCCATTAAAAGTAATTTTCCATTAAATTTTTTTTTTGTAAAATAAATTTTCCAATTTAATTTCCCAAGTGCACATGTATAATCTGCATAATCTACACTTATGTAGTTCTGAGCACTGAAAAACTGAATGCACCTTGGGCCTTATGTTACTAATTCAGATGACTGTTGAATTAATTGCCTAATCAATGATGATGGCTTTTGGGTGCGAGTGCCTTTGATTTTGCAACGCTGGAATGGGCATGGGGAAATCCAGCCTCAGAGATAAAAGACTCAGGGCTGTAATGTGATTCGTCAGATCTTTTCCTTTCCTGCTTCTTTGATTGTCAGCATTGAAGAGAACGGGAGCGACATATATAGGTGATGGACCGCACAGCAAGCAAGCACTGCATCCATGTTTGTTGGGTTATTGTAGTTGTTACTGAATGAAGAAGTGTAATTCTGCAGCAATGTAAAGGACAACCCCCTTCCCCCGTCTCTTATTCGAATTTCTGATAACTGTTTGGGAAAAAAAAGCTACCTGTCCTTGTGTTCTGGTGTTACTGTGACATTTCTTTAAATAAAAGATCTGAGCAGTGTGTCACATTCAGTGTGGTTCATATCATCTATTGGACCCTTTTTATTTTTTAAATACAGAGCTCTAATCTATTACTGTTACACATTTATACTATACAATCCCCTCCAAAATGATTGGAACAGCAAGTCCAAATCTTTTGTTTTTCCTATACACTGAAGACATTTGGGTTTGAGATCAAAAGATGAATGAGACAATAGATCAGAAATTCAGCTTTCATTTCCTGATAGTTACATCAAGATGCGTTAAACAACTTAAAACATGGCACCTTTGGTGTCAGACAACCCAATTCTTATGTGAACAGATAGTGTTAAAGTAAATAAACACTTAATATTTATTTGCATATCCCTTGCTTGCATTAACTGCATCAATCACCAAACTGTTTCATTTTTCTTTTGTGATGCTTTTCCAGCCTTGTACTGCAGCTTCTTTCAGTTGTTTGTTTCAGTCTTCTCTTCAGGATGTGAAATTTATATTTATGGCATTTGGCAGAAACCCTTATCTCATTTCTTTTTTCTTCTTCTTTTTTTTATACAACCGATCAGTTGAGTGTTAAGGGGTCTTGCTTATGTGCCCAGCAGTGGCAGCTTGTGGTGCTGAGATTTGAACCCATGACCTTCCATGCAAAAGTTCAATGTCTGATACACTGAGCTATCACTGGCATTGAAATGCATGCTCAGTTGGGTTAAGGTCGGATGATTGACTTGAACCTTCCACTTGTTCCCCCTGATAAAGTCCTTTGTTTTATTGGCATTGTCTTACTTCATGATAAAGTTCCTTCCAATTAGATTGGATGCATTTCCTCTCTAAATTGGCAGACAAAACGTTTCTATAGACTTCTGAATTTATTCTCCTGCTACCATCATGAATTACATCATCAATAAAGATTACTGCGCCTGTTCCAGAAGCAGCCATCATGCAAGCCCAAGCCATGACACCACCTCCACCATGTTTCACATATGAGCGTATATGTTTTGTATCATGAGCAGATCCTTTCTTTCTCCACACTTTGGCCTTTCTATCACTTTGGTAGAGGTTAATCTTGATTCCAGAACTTTTGTGGATCATGTCTGTATTTCTTTGCAAATTCCATTCTGGCTTTCCGATTCTTACTGCTGATGAGCATCTTGTGGTATGGCCTCTATATTTCTGCACTTTAATTCTTTTTGAACTTTGAACTTGTGATACCTTCACCCCTGCCCTGTGGAGGATGCTAGTGATGCCACTGACGGTTGTTTTTGAGTTTTTCTTCACAGATCTTGCAATGTTTCTTTCGTCAACTGCTGCTGTTTTCCTTGGCCGATCTGTTCGTTGTCTAGTTGTTTAGTACACCAGTGGTTTCTTTCTTTTTCAGGACATTCCAAATTGTTGTGTTGGTTATACCCAATCCTTGTTCAATGGCTCTGTTTTATTTTCACTCTTATTATGCACACAGACTCACCGAAACTGGACAGTTGAAGATTAGAAAAAAAATCACCTGGTCTTTTTCCAGTCTTCAACTGTCCAGTTTCGGTGACTCTGTGCTCATGATAGCCTGAGATTCTTGTTCTTCGCTGACAGGAGTGGAACCTGATGTGGTCTTCTGCTGTTGTATCCCATCCAACTCAAGATTTGATGTTGTGCATTCTGAGATGCTTTTCTGCTCGCCATGGTTGTAAAGAGTGGTTATTTGAGTTACTATGGACTTCCTGTCACCTCAGACCAGTCTGGCCATTCTCCTTTGATCTCTAATCAACAAGGTGTTTCAGCCTGAAGACCCTCCACTCACAAGATGGTTTTTTGTTTTTCTCGTCATTCTGTGTAAACTCTAGAGACTGTTTTGTGTGAAATTCCTAGAAGATTAGCAGCATCTGAAATACTCAAACAATCTGGCACCAACAACCATGCCATGATCTAAGTCGCATTATTTCCCCATTCAGATGTTTGATGTGAACATTAACTGATGCTCTTGACCTGTATCTACATGATTTTTTGCACTGTGCTGCTGCCACATGATTGGCTGATTAGATAACTGCATGAATGTACAGGTGTTCGTAATAATGTGGACAGTGAGTGTATGTATAGAATGGTAGTGATCCCTTCTTTCATGTTTCCCACCTAGATTTCTAATGGCAATTTTCAGTTTTACCAGCAAAGGGAGACAAACACAAGGATACATTATTTCAGCTCTTTCTTTTACAAATGACCACGACATATATTTGTGACCAAACCAATGAGGTTACATTATTTCCACAGAGTTCAACGATGTGTATTTAAAGTAGGCTATTCGTATAAACACAAATCTCTTACAGTCAGTAATTGTATGCATACAAAATTCTCCTAAACATACTCTCTACACAGCATATGTATATAAAATTAATCACCCTGAATCAGCAGGATTCTCTGATTAAGGCTGCTATGCTGAATGTTAAATGATATTTACATAAGGTGAGTTCAGGTATATTGGAGTAGTTTTTGAATGTCCATATTCTGTAAGTTTTCTTGACATTAATAAATCAAATACCCCAACAAATGATCCATTTCTGAATTCCTCAAGGTGTTGATTATGAAGGAAATATTGGTTGGAGAGAAAGTGTATATTTTTGTTGTTACTAGCAACCATTTGGGTATGACATGCCAAATAAGTTCTTATAGAAGCACTGTTATTGTACTCACATTTAGGGAAATGTGGGCTATTTTAATGAGATTTTAATGAGTCCACACAAACACATCGCAGCCTGCACAGTGGGGTATGGAGCATTTGTTTTTGTGCTTTCTTGCACTTGTTAAGTAAATATAATGTGCAAGTACACTATATGGTGAAAGTTTTGTGGACACCTGACCATCAAACCCATAAGTGAATAAGTTGAACATCCCATTACAGATTTAGTCCCCTTTTGTTTTTATAATAACGGTCAAGCTTTTCACTAGATTTTGGAGTGTGGCTGTGGGGATTTGTGTTCATTCAGCCAGAAGAGCATTAGTGAGGTCAGGCACTAATGTTAGGTGTTTAGTCAAGTTCTTATACTCCAACACTTGACAAACCATGTCTTCATGGTCCCTCGCTTTGGGCACAGGGGCATTGTCATGCTGGAACAGGGTTGGGTCTCTTAGTTCCAGAGAAGGGAAATCTTAAAATTACAGCATACGAAGACATTCTGTACAATTGTGTGCTTCTAACTTTGTGTCAGGAGTTTGAGGAAGCTTACATATGGGTGTGATGGTCAGGTGTCCACATACTTTTGTCCATATGGTGTAAATATTATAAATATGTATTACCACTGTGTATGATAATACAATATAAAGTTTGTTAATCGAATGAGATTTTAAGTTCTACTTTCTGTGGCAGTTTCAATCCACACTGTTTGGACTTGTACACCCATGTGCTGTTTAGATTATGAGCATACACTGCAAAATATTGCATGATTATTGTATTTCATAGTGCTTCTGGCTAGAAACTACAACCATGTCCTGCAAAAATACACATTATTAAAAAAAAATTTGGGGTAATTTATACACTTTGGCATTGTAGTTTCTTTGTACACTGGCTTCCTCTGTACCATGTAAGAGAGTCTTCTCTAAGGTAAGGGAAGTAATGTCAAAGAGGAGAAATTGATTCAGCCCCAACACTGTAAAAAAAAAAAAAAGCCTCTTATTTCTCAGTAAAAATCATTAAAAACTTCCTTGTCAGCTTTCCGTCACTGCCAAGTCTCATAAGCACATTTAATACCCAGATGATCCCATCACAGTGTCCTTATTCACATTTTAGTTCCTCATTTTACATCGTTTTGTCCATGTCAAAATTA
Source organism: Ictalurus punctatus (assembly GCF_001660625.3). Taxonomy (NCBI): domain Eukaryota; kingdom Metazoa; phylum Chordata; class Actinopteri; order Siluriformes; family Ictaluridae; genus Ictalurus; species Ictalurus punctatus. The sequence goes on along the minus strand of NC_030439.2, from coordinate 9,933,006 downwards.
GATTTTAATTCAAACTTATTCAACTACATTTTTAAATACCCAGTCATACAAGTAATATGAAGAATACAAATAATTTTAGTTAAAGTACTCGCCACGTGTAACTCTGTTAGTCATATATATGGTCTGCACTTATATAGCACTTTTATCCAAAGCGCTTTACACTGCATATTCACCCATTCACACACACACTCACCAATGCAAGGCGCTAACTTGCCATCGGGAGCAGCTTGGGGTTCAGTGTCCAAGGACACTTCGGTATGTGGAGTCATGTGCGCCAACCCTATGATTAGTGGACAACCCGCTCTACCACCTGAGCCACAGCTGCCCATATATGTGTACATTATTCTTCTGTTACATCACACTGACTTATATTAGTTGTGACACAGTGGCTTAGTGGTTAGCACATTCACCTCACACGTCTGGGGTTTGATTCCCACCGGGGCCATGTGTGTGCAGCATTTGCATGTTCTCCTCATGCTGTGGGGTTTTCCTCCCCCAGTCCAAATTGGCTTGGCGTAGTATGTGAATATATTTTTTTGTAATTAACACTTTTATTGATTCACAAGTTAACACAAAGAGACAAACAACATATATAATGAATCAAACTATTTTAACATAAATCCCCACTATAACCCCTCCCCCTACCAACCTCCCACTCCACCCTGGTCCCTCCACGAACACCCCTGTGGTCAATAGAATGTAAACTCACATGTCCAAAATAATAATAATAATAATAATAATAATAATAATAATAATAATAATACACACAATTAAAAACAGAAATGAAAATACAATAATCAAGTATAATCATAGACTAAATGAATGTGAATATTTAAAATATTAAAAATAATCCTAGGTCAGAGAATCTCATTGGCTGAGACCAGCACAGCTGTCCAATGAGATGTTGAGATTTTAATTCCACTTCCTGTGACACAGTGACAGTGATACAGTGATCAATTAGTGATTAATCGCTAGTCATCAAACTAGCAATGCCATTAGCAAGAGTGTGTATGTATATATGTTTATATCCTGTGAGTGTGTGTTGATTTTATGTTATTATCTGCTCTTTCTAGAAGTTTCCTGTGGAATAACGCAGCCAGTCAGTGCAAGACAATTGTGTGCTTGAGAACCACATATGGGTGTGACGCTCCGGTGTCCACATACTTTTGGTCATATCATTTATCTATACTCTGTACTGTGCACTCCCAGACAGACACACTAGGCGGATCATGGCGACCGAGTATCACGTGAAGAAGAAGAAGAAGAAAAGAGCGCGCGCGCGCGCGCGAGAGAGAGAGACACAGAGAGAGAAACATACATACAAACAAACAAACAAACACACACACACACGTTAGACTTTTATTTGTGCACAAATCATTGAAACTATCTATGGAGTGTGTAGTGGCTGCTTCATCCAATGGAGCTTCTTTCACAGGCTTTTGGCTGCTTTATATATATATTTTACTAGCCACCAGATGGCGCTGTTTTCCACACTCGAAGTTTTGAATCTTTTTCCGGGGAAAGCCTCAGTGAATTACGAGGTTTCATTTCCCCATCCCTACCCCAGGGTTGAGAATCTATGGTGTAGGCTGAACAGCGTGTATATGTACAGTATCTGGTGTTATAATTATATTTACGGTTGTAAGTACACTTCTCCAGCAGCAGAGGGCTCCAGTCGCCTGTAAATCCCACTATGACTCTTCTCTCCATCATCCACCAAACATATATAATGGTCGTAAATTTGACTTTTTTTGTGCTCGTAATTAATAAACATCGTCACTGATGTTTTACTGCGATAATACAACTTCGTGGAAGCTTTAGCGATGCGTTGCTGTGAACACGTTTAGTTTTTTGTTCAGGCAATACGGCGGACAGCTGTGCGGCGTTGAAGGACCCCGCGGCCTCTCGGCCCTTCTGTCGGTTTTGTTCATTATTGTACGCTGCCTGTACACACAGTCCGGTGTGGTGAGCGGGGAAGGGCTGGGTGAGTGTGTGTGTGAGTGAGTATGTGTGAGTGAGTATGTGTGAATGAGAGAGGCAGCTGTCGGAGCGTTGGTTATTGTGGGATTAAGTGTAACCGAAAGCCGCGAGGAGAGCACAGCGCCACGGTTAGGACACACCGGGGGTCGGCGCAGAGACCGCAGCAGTGTGAAGAGCGGGCTTTTCTGAAAATGGATCCGAGCAGTGAGGAGAGGCCAGGAGGCAGGCCCGAGGCCAACCAGCCACAAGTTTAGCCAACTAGCTAGCTAGCTAGCATTTCTAGCCGAGGTAAACAGAGATCCAGCTACCGAGGCTAACCAAAAACCGTACACTTCTTTTGATGAGCATCTCTGTGGTCTCGGTACGACAGCGAGTCATTTCTACAAGTTTTCCTCTTGTATGTGTGGCTTAGTTTTTCTTTTTTAAAGAGCCACTTTTGTCCATTTGATTCCTTTTAAACTTCTCAGGAGTTGTTTTTCTTTTGCGTGGGCTCAAAGTTCTGCATTTCAGTCAAACCCAAACTAGCAGCTTGTCTGGACTTTACAAGGCTAGCTGTTTTACCCAGCTCTTCCCAGATTATTATTTTCGTTCATGTGTTGTGATATTATTTGTCGGGTTTCTGAGCTTGTTTTCCTGTAGACCGGGACCTCCTGACCTCAGCTCTGGACTTGGTATTTAGCTTAGTGAGCAGCTCCAGCATCGGCTTTGCTCCTCAGCCATGGAGGAAAATGACAACATGGACTATTTTTACCAGCAAGTTCTGCAGAAGGATGTGAGCCGGCGGCTGCAGGTCGGTCCCGACCTCATCGACTACCTGAGCGACCCGCAGCGATCCTGGGACGTGGAGCAGGACAAACCTCGCCTGGATAAAACCATAGACGAGCTGACAGGCTGGGTCAACTCCAGCAATTACAAGGTACACACACTGTCGATTCCCCCTTGTGCCTGTCTGAGGTACTGAGTCAGTGTGCTTTCAGACTTGTCCTGAGGGTTTTATTTTAGTGATTATCAAAATGAAGGTTATCATTGTTGTGACACAGCTCTCTCTCTCTCTCTCTCTCTCTCTCTCGCTCGCTCGCTCGCTCCACCAAAGTGCCTTTTAAATCTAATCTGAAAACTTTAAAAGTATAAAAAATGTATGACCTGTTTATCTGTTTTTCTCTGTGTGCTGCTTGCTCAGAAAGGTTATCTTCTGTCCTTTGACATGTATACAGATTTCACTGGACTAAGTGCACATTCTGCTTAGTAAGGCCTTCAGGTTCATGTATACAAGCTTATCAGTATTATATGATATGATAATGCTTGTTCATTCATTATGTTCAGTATTGATTTTTCTGTAAACGGAAATGGGGTGAGCATCTTCAGGCTGGTCTGTATGAGGCTGGGGGATGGGACCAGGACAGTATTGTTCTCTGGGTCTGGAGGAGACAGCATTCATCTACACGCCTGTGTTACACTGATAGCTGATGAGGCTTTCATTTTAGTTTTATTTATTTATTTTAAAGAGATGCACCGATTTGATAGTCAATATCAGATCTATTACTGGCTTTAAACTCTGGATCAGTGTCACATCAGATTTGACACGTTTTTCTGTCTGATTTAGATCGATCTGAGGTTTACATGGAGAAATGTATGGGATAATGTAGTTATTCTCTCTAGAGTCTGTCTGGAATTTGAATCCTGTCCAGATATGTTATGTCAGTAATTTTGTTCGGGCTTCACGTACAGGCATTCAGAAAGATTGTGCTGAATTTGACCTTTTATAATATGACGAGTTGTTATAACCCCAGGGCCCGGTTGTTCAAAAAGCTTCATCTGGAAGATCAGAATGATCGGGATTTGAAAATCCCTTGTTTTGGAATCCAGAATCAGGTAATCCATCTTACTTTTGTGACGATTTATCGAAGCGACATTGGATTGGATCACACTTTACAAGATGACCACATCTGGATTACTAGTGCTGTAAACTAATCAGACTACATATCACAGTGTAGGTTACTAGCTGTGTAAAGAACAACAGGTAGATTAGCCAGCATGGGGTCAATTTAAGCGTTTTTATTTGAACAGACAGAAAACAGCACAATAAAACAAAACAAACATCCTCTACATTTTTTTCAGTTTCTTTTAAACAGTCAGACCCATTTCTCTGTTTAGAGAACGACCAGCAGATGACTGTTGACTATTCTGTCATGTCCTGGCGAAACCAAAACGAAACCAAGCGTTGGCTGAGTTTTAAACTCAGAACAAAAATATAGACAGTGTTTAAAAGGATGTCCGAGAAGCAACATTTCCAGGGGCTTTATGTAGGTTATTGAGTTTGTAGCAAAGGTATAGCTTGCATACCTGGTCTGGTCATAAGCTGTACTTGTGCCCTAAAGGTCAATGCAGTCAGCTTGTATTAAAATGAAGTGTATGTAGTATGCATGAATCATGCATCATACATTTGCCAGATGGGCAGTGCACCTCTCTGTCCATCTGCCTTCATCTAGGAGTTTCCCTGCCATGTTATGGTTAGTAAAATCATCATTTTAAATTGGAGTTAATCATTTACTGTGGACACTTGGCCCGTGCATGTCTCTATGAATGCAGTGTCTGAACCAGCATCGTGTAAATCCATAACGTGGTACTTAAGTGAAGCTTTGGTAGGCGAGATGTTTGTGTTGAGGAAATGTCTGCATGATGTATTTGACTTGTTACGCTTAAGTGTGGTTCAGTTCGATCGCTCTGTAAAATGAGTTTGTCAGTCAAATCAAAACCAAATGTAGGGCTTTGTGTGGATTTCTCCTTTCTCCGTGCCCTCTGGCTTAATTGAGTCTGAACGCATGCTGTTCTGTGATGCAGGTTTTTCCTTTGATTGCAGTGGCAGCGTAGAAGTCTGCCATGAATCTCATTATCCTTGTGAAGGGAGGTTGCAGTGTCTCTTTAACAAGTTCAAGCAGGTGTTTTTGCCATCAAATGAAGCTTAAAATCTGATCATTTCTTGTGTCGGAGGTGGTAACTATACATCAGAATGAAAAATGGCTCAAAATAAAGAATCATGAGGCAGAATTGAAAAATCGATGGGATTGTGAGAATTTTCCCGAATCCATCAAGAGTCATCTGCACCCTCATGCTGTGTATACTTTCTGTTCATGATTTTAGATTTATGTTAAATGCACATGTGAAGGGAAAAGAAATCGTACAGGTCAGGTGGTTTGTTAGCAAAGCGGAGGCATTCACACATTCACCTTCCCGATCTCAGTCAGGATCCTCTTTGGCTCCTTTGACTAAAATAGGTCATAACTGGAGCTGCAGGGATGTAGTGAATATTTGATTGTTTCTCTGGAATGTTAACTTCCATCCTGTACTGCCAAGAAACATACTGCAGCAATCCCAGAGCAAGCCTCACACACATATTCAGAACATTTCTCCCAGACATAACATTTCTCTACAGATATACTCCGAAAGGCATAATAGATGCGTTTGGTTTTATATTGCAGTAATTTTACAAAATGCTGAATTTGCGTTCTGGTTTTTGTTTTAACTTTGGTTCACCTACCACTGTGTGTGTTTTTCAAAACATCTGTCTTTAAGGAAAAATGTTAGAACGATTAGTCTGCATTTTCAGATGATTTGTGTCTTTTTAATCTGATTCCAGGTTGCATTGCTGGGGATTGACATTGTCGGTGCGTTCGTCGACCGGATGAGCGATCACTTTCGAGGTTATGTAGGCACAGGTAAAAATGTGTTCTAGTACAAATGACTCCATATCGAGCTCATGACCTGAATGGTTTATATTAAAAAAAAATGTAAAAAAAAAAAAAACAATGTGAAAATGATCCCATTATAAGCTGGGTCTGGTAGAAAGGGGAATACCACAATGACTCAATAGCCATAAGATGACACAATGTTCAAATGAATGCCACTCTCTCAGCTGTCTTGGCTGCCCTCCCTCTCCTTTTTACCAAGGAAACAGCTTGTTTTGCTCGTAACAGACCAACCCCCACACACACAGCCCCATTCCTCTCCGTAATCATAGACTACACAAGAGACTAAAAAAAAAGGATATGGATGACATAATCCAGTGGCCAACCCTGATCTCTGCCCTGTACTTTTTTTCTTTGCTCTAAAATTCACGTTCGGCTTGGGTATTGGGTCAGGTATCTTAGATCAGAAAAACAACCAAATTTGCAGTCCAGGGTTGAGCACTAGGGTGTTTTAATATCTTAATGTCTCTTTTTCTCCCCCCCCCCTTCCCCCCTTCCCCCAGTGGTCCCTGCGTTAGTGGATCGTCTGGGTGATGGGAAAGATCAGGTACGAGATCAGGCACAGACAATCATTCTCAAGATGATGGAAGAGGCAGCCACGCCAATGGTTAGTAACTCTTCTTGTGTTCTCACCATCTTTGTGATTCTTCATAACTGAAAGTGATATGCAGTTTTTAAAAAAACAACCCAGAACCTATTAATGTACAGCTTTGCACTTCACTTCCCTTTCTGTGACCTCTGACAGCCCCTCCTCCTTTTCTTGTGTTGTTTGTTCCTGTTTCAGTACATGTAGTGATTCATTCTCTCTCTGTGTGTCTGTGTAGTATGTTTGGGAGAGGATGTTCACTGGCTTCAAGCACAAGAACTTCCGAAGCAGAGAAGGACTGTGTCTGTGCCTGGTCGCCACACTCAACGCGTGAGTCTCTTCACACTCTATACGTATACGCAGTGTGTAGTTTGACGGGTGCACCAGGGGGCACTGTCCTCCACATCCCACTCCTTAATTCAAGGAGACAAGTTTAAGCAGTTGGGCATTCATTGATGGGGTGGAATGCTTGTGATTTTGGATAAGGCTGTATAAAAAATAAATAAATGTTTTTTTCTAATTGTGCTGAAGATACTGATTCTACAACCAATGCTGTTTTTGATTCTATTCAGGTTTAATTTACTTTACATTTTACACACACACTGATCAGCCATAAAATTAAAACCCACTGATAGGGGATGTGCATAACATTGATTATCTCGTTACAGTGGCACCTGTCAGGGGGTGGGATATATTAGGCAGCAAGTGAACAGTTGGTTCTCAAAGTTGATGTGTTGGAAGCAGGGAAAATGAGCAAGCGTAAAGATCTGAGTGACTTTGACAAGGGCCAAATTGTGTTGGCTGGATGACTGGGTCTGAGAATCTCCAAAACAGCAGGTCTTGTGCGGTGTTCCCGGTATGCAGTGGTTAGTACCTACTAAAAGTCCAAGGAAGAACAACTGGTGAACCGGAGACAGGGTCATGGGCACCCAAGTCTCAGTGATGAACGTGTGGTGTGAAGGCTAGCCCATCTGGTCCGATCCCACAGAAGAGCTACTGTAGCACAAATTGCTGAAAAAGTTGATGCTGGTTATGACAGAAATATGTCAGAACTAGGGATGTCACGATACCAAAAATCTAGTAGTCGGTACCTATACCACCATAAGTACACGATACTTGATACCAAAGTCTATACCACGGTGTGGTATAAAATTAAAATAATAAAATAAAAAAAACTCTCCTGGAGGACATCCTCCTCTGGCTGATACTGGCGGGGGGGGGATTGGTGTTTTAGTCATCAAACACTGTATGATAATGACTCGACGTGCACTCCTAAATGCGCGTGCACACACACACATGCACCATATACTCTGAATGCAAGCATTAGTTTAAATTCACTAATGGTGATATGGTGGCAGGCCAAAAAGATTTATTAAAAGTATGAACATGTGAATAATTATTAGTGACATTAGGCTACATTTAGCTGGCAGGACACGGGCTGAATGGCGATGCATGGTGGCCCGTTCGGAGGTAGTTTATAACACTGCAATGCGTTAGCGTCGTTAAAAATAACTGGCTATCGCAAACATTACATGGAGCATAACGTTAGCTGGTTTCACGGTAACAATGCCAGCTGCCTCAACCAAACATAATATAGGACAGTCTTTCAGGTGCTTCGCCAAATTGCAGGTGTTTCCTCGCTTTGTTGGAAATGACCGATAGCATCGGTTGCACACTCGAAACCGATACTAGCTTTCCTCTCTTTTCCTCTCAACGAGTCGGGGCGGAGCTAAACTTGTTAAGCTAAGCTGATCTTCTGTAGTTTTTCCAGTGTGCTTGTAGGCGTTCCTTTTCTTCTTCACCACCTGTGGACCGACTAAAACACTTGCGCATATTTGCTGCCCCCAGTAGGTCCGGAAGAATCGCAACCCCGGTACAATCGGTACCAACGGAAATGCTGAAAAACAAGTACCGTCACATTTTAAGAATGTTGGTACTGAAGTATCGGTTCTCATGACATCCCTAGTCAGAACACACAGTGGATCACATCTTGCTGCATAGCTGCAGACCGGTCAGAGTGCCCATGCTGACTCCTGTCCACTGCCAACAATGTGTATGTGAGCATCAGATCTGGACCTTGGAAGAAGGTGGCCTGGTCTGATGAATCACGATTTCATTGACGACATGTGGACGGCCGTGTGCGTCGCTTATCTGGGGAAGAGATGGCATCAGGATGCTCTATGGAAAGAAGGCCAGCTGGCAGAGGTTTTGTGATGCTCTGGGTAATGTTCTGCTGGGAGACCTTGGGTCCTGGCATTTATGCTAATGTTACTTTGATACGTACCACCTACCTAAACATTGGTGCAGACCAATTAAACCCTTTCATGGCAACAGTATTCTGTAATGGTAGTGGCCTCTTTCAGCAGGATAATGAGCCCTGCCACACTGCAAAAATGATTCAGGAACGGTCCGAGGAACATGACAGAGTTCATGGTGTTGACTTGGGCTCTAAATTCCCCAGCTCTCAATCCGATCGCGCATCTGTGGGATGTTCTGGACAAACATGTCCGATACATGGAAGCTCCACCTCATAGCTTACAGAACTTAAAGGATCTTCTGCTAATGTCTTGGTCCCAGATACCACACACCTTCAGAGGTCTTGTGGAGTCCATGCCTCTACGGTGGCACAAGGGGTGACTTACACAATATTAGGCAGGTGGTTTTAATGTTATGGCTAATCTGTGTGTGTGTGTGTCTATATACACGTAATAATTTCTTAAAAGCTTGATGCCGAGTTGTAGTGAAAAGATACAGACAAAGCCGTCGTGTGTTCACGTGAATGGGGCATGTTATGCGGTTGATAAGTCATCATGGCTAGCGGAGGAGCAGAAGAATGTTTTTTGTTAAAACCATAGGCAGAAGTTTCTTGCTGTAATGTTTAAGTAATAAATGGAAAGCAATGTTATATTTATGAAGATTCAAACACTGTTATTTGCGATGTTGCCATGCAGTGAATCTCATTAGTTTATTTGTTTTAGGCTTCTGTTTATATTTCCCGGTCGAAACAAAAATACAAGCTATTAAAGCAAGTAGTTATAGCTGAGGTTGTGATGTCAGTTGTGTGGCAGGAAAGTTTTTCATTACTGCAGTTCCCCTTGCAGATAAAGATCTTGGTCTGACATAATAATAGTAACTGTCCCTCTTTGTCTTTCTATTTCAGGCACGGTGCCCAGCCATTGAGTCTGAGTAAATTTGTACCGCATCTGTGTGCACTAACAGGAGACCAGAACCCTCAAGTATGACTTTGTTTCTGTTTGTACTGGTATTGTAATTCTACATTTGAGAATTTGGTGCAGTGGGGGCTGCTGCTGGGAACCAGATCACCCAGTGAGAGCAGGATTAAGAAGAGTAAGAAAATGAGTTTGTAGCTTGTGGGAGGGTTTAATAATTTAAATAATCAGGTGACTAGCAGGCCTTGAGAACAGGATGAGATCTAACCTTTACGTAAAACCCTCAGTAGGAATAGGTAAAGGAGGCGAGAAAGCTGATGTGGGTGTGTTTATGATGTTTGATCATTTTATATTGGAGTCTGTGAATATTTGCGTGTATATATCCTGCAGGTACGGGAGACGGCTGTAACAGCTCTGGTTGAGGTGTATCGGCATGTAGGTGAGCGAGTGAGGGCAGACCTGGGCAAGAGAGGACTGCCAGCTGCACGGTCAGTGTGTTTGACTCTGTTTCACTCACATGCACACACCTTTTTTGCTTTTTTCTGTCAAATCTATTTTACCATAAAGTCTCAGAAAGGAATAGAAGAACAGTCTGTTACTTTTACATATGACATGTCGGGTTCAGTCAGCAAGTTCAGCACATCCTAGTAGAAATGCCTGTACTTAAACAGAGCATTATCTTCAAACAGCGAAGCCTGCAGTAGTTCAGGCAGTACAGTAGATTTACCATCATCTTGGTACTTTTTTTAAATTATTATTTATTTGTGATTTACATCTCTTTACTCTCCACACCATTTACTTCTTTCTACATTTAAATATTGTATTTATAGTCTGAGTCAATGTTTAAAGGTTAAACCAGGATAAACCCATTCCCACTACTGTTGCCGTCTTGGTCCCAGACAAATACCAAGATTTTTATCATCAAGATTTAGCCTCCACATCTCGTACCAAACTTGGAAAACTTGAATACTAGAATATTTATATGGTGAAAATTAGGGCACAAAAAACAACTAAGTCAAGATGGTGGGACTAGATAGTATTGCTTTCAGCCTACATCACCTCTTAAACAAATAGCACGTATTGGACACTTACACATGCTTTCCTACTGAACGCTGAAGAACCTCCAGCATGTAATTCCTGTAAAACAAGTATGATGGTTAAACATATGTCAATAGACTGTCTTGCTCTTAGCAATGCAAGAAAATACATATTTAGAAGTCTTCCAAAATGTCTCACCAGGAAACATCCTGGAGGTTTTATTGAACGTGACGGACCTCATATAGCTGCTGTTGTTGACACTTCTTTAACTGTTTTATTGTTGTAATGCTGTAAGAATTACTGGTATACTTGCTTTACCTACCTTGAGCTTGCCATGAAAATAGCCACTGATACTGGCATGGCATTAAAATAACAATAAATAAATAAATACAATTGGCAAAAAGGTAACAGCCAGGCATCAGGAGAATCTTCTTTTGTGGGCAGGAGGAAGTAGAAAGAATCAGGACATTTGCACAAGCAGCTGATGGTTAAATAAAGCACAGTTGGCCCAAAATGAAGTCGCGCTTTTGCTAGGACGACAGCAGTGTTAAGTTGTGACTAGTAAGATTATAGTGTGCAAAACAAGAAGAGTAGCAATTGCAGCATGAATACGTACGTGGGTTACACGTCACGCATGCACTACATCACATCCAGTGTATGATGATATAGCTGAGAAATAGTTAGTTCAGTAATGCCGAAGGACCGTCACTGAACAGATATTATTTGGTATTGTTATTAACCGAGCACAGACCCTGAACCTCATTTAACAGTCATTTATTTCGTAACATTTTGTTCAAATGTTTGCGTAAACTAAACATTGAAGCCGGATTTACAAACATTTCGGAGACGCTGATTTACTTCATGAGGATGTGTTTTTGATAGAAACTACAAGGCACTTCCGTAGCTCTCCGTAATTAAGAGTGTCTGCTAAATGCTGTAAATATATATTTAAAAAAACCAAAACAACTTAACTTCAACATTATATTCCATATTTAAAAGTCATGATTCATGCAATAAAAGTGATTCATGCAAATTACATGATATGAAGTTGATCAGGTTTTAAATGAGATTTACATTAGTAAGTCTTAGGCCTAAATTTACACCCAGAAGCAGGAGTAGAATACACTCGTATGAACGATTTATGTATAAATCCGTTCATATTCATCTTGATGATAAATAAGGCCTATTGTTAGTAGCATGGTAGTGTGTGGCACTGTCAGACATATCCACAGTGTTGTTGGGAATTTAGAGCATCTCAATGTCACTGCTCGGTTAAAACAAAAATATCCAGCCAGCAGCACTGGAAACTGGCACTGTTGAAGGAGTAATTAGCACAAATTGTATATATGGAGGCTGTAGACTCTAACAATACATCTACAAGGTAGACTAACAGGGTCAGTGCATCTGATTGGGGTCAGTGAAAATATATTACTTTCAAACCCAGGCATCGCTGCTGTGTCACTCATAGCAGTGCAACAGACATTAAAATCCCCGTGAAGTGCCTAGAAACACACAACGTTATTTGATGTTTTGGCGTAATTTCCACTGAAACAGGAAATCAGGGTGGGGCATATTGAGTGGCTCCTCCTCCTTTTTTTAAGTGCAGTACTGAACTTTTTCCCTCTCTACTACCGTCTCTGTTTGAAACATAAAACTGCAAATTACTTGCGGAGATTTAAAAAAAAAAAAAATTTACTTGCTTTGTATATGTGGGTTGTGCTTCAGCACTGCTCCTCTGCACGGCGAATCTGATGGTTTGAGGTATATGTATATTCGCTCCAGTATTTGGCAGCGGAGGTGGTGGCGGATTCAGTTTTCTTTGGAGTAGAGGTGAGCTTTGCTCTCTCATAGCTTGCAGAAAATAAGTGCAGTTTACCACACTGACCTCAGCAAATCCAAACAAACAAAAACAACAGAAAATGCAGAACCTAGCTGAATCAAGTGAACAAGTGCGCTAATGTTAGCTAGCTACCTATTAAGCCACTGAAATGTCTTATCTGTTCAGCAGAAAAAAGCCGTCTCTGCGTCAGTCTTCAATCCCTTCAGATCTCGGAGTTGTCGCCACTTCTCAGAAGCCATGCTGATATTTATTCCCGTTTTAGCACGGGCTCTGTCGCTTTCCCTTTTTGACTATTTGCGCCGCAGTTCGAGGCTTCTTGGCTTTGACACTAGCTGATTCCTTAGATGTTAACGATGATTGCTTTAGAACTATCTAGATTAAAAGCAGCCGTCTAGACGACAAGTTTAATTTCTAAGCAACTGCCGTAAGAACAAGCTACAAACACTCCACCATCCTCAGCCCCACACGCACCATATAGTACCCGGCTCTTGTCTTCTTTCTGTTTACGGACGTGACTTAACCAGGCAAAGACCAATGACGTCAAGCTGCTGTTTCCCACGAAATCCGACCTGACGGCTCAAATTATAAATCCTTATTATAAGCTTACTGTTGCGAGGCAAGATAAGGAGACAGTTTTGGACACTGATTATTTTTTTATTTTTATTTTTTTTTAACTACACATTCTTGCTCAGTAATTGATTTATTTATTTTTGTTCATTTTTAACCAAAAACAAAATTTGATATTGCAGCTTTAAATAGCCAATAGTATGTATCCCGTGTTAAGCCGTACTTGACAGTTGTTACCATGGATTTTTATAATGTTGGGGTAGGACACTTCAGATTTTAGAGAGCGTTTGTTTTGACGCTACGATAGCTTATAGATAACCTTAAGTCTAACATATTCACACTAAAAACCCACAAAACTTTCATTTTGATTTCATGGGGACTTTAACATACCTGTTTTAGTGTTGTGCTCTGAATGGTCTACTATGTAACTGTCTTATGCTGCATTCAAGGTGAGGCTTTTTTAATTTTCGTTTTTTTTTTCTACGTATAAAACAAACTTTCTCAGAAAGTGCTGGAAAGTAGGTGGAATCACTCTTTATGTCTCCATTCTCTGTCTTGAAACATTAATCGTTGCAAAGCCAGGCTGTTACATGCTCAGTCAAATATGGATTTTGCAAGGTAATGCATGCCCGCTGTGGTGCTTTAGTTCTCCCTTACAGTACAGGAACACCACAGGCGGTTTGGAAGGAATCCTACAGCTGTCTAATGTTGTGTTTTGTTTTTTTTTGTTTTTTTTTAAAGGCTTTTAACATTGTGGAATGATGAGCAGTGCTGCTAGTTTTTTTTTTGTTTTTTTTTTTCATTTTCATCACAGCATCTTGCAGTTAGATGCGCCCCCAATATTTTGAGTATATGGTACACAGAGTTACGATTAGCTTTTTAAGACTGCCGTCTAATGCTTTAACTATTTTTAACTTGTGTGTGTGTGTGTGTGTGTGTGTGTGTGTGTGTGTAATGACTGCAGACCAACACCTTTTGTCATATGCCTGTGTGTGTTGTGTTCATGACCATGATGCATTGCTCTGTTCTGTCTGTCTTGAACAATGCAGCTGGACAAGAACACTGAATGTGAGGATTTAGTAAAGTGATGAAGTGTTTTTGAGATAATGTGATTTATTCCCGAGGCTTGGACTAATAGACTGGGCATGCCACATATTATAGTGTGGAATTTCCTATCTGGGCACTTTTTTTGTCTGAAAACAATCTTAATTTCAAACCCATTTCTCCTACTTTTAACAACAACAATCTACTACTTTTACAGTTATGACAAGAATACACACTAGATCTGCTCTACCCCAGATAACATTATAGCAATCTGGCGCGTTATGTTAGACCTGTCGGGCTGTGACATTTGGGAACATGTACGTCGATGCGTTTTTGCACCATCTGCGCCATTTCCTTTGGAATTCTGCTGCATCATGTCCTACTCATATGGTTGTATCAGATTATCCAGGGAATGAAGGAGAGTGCATGTGTATTCCGTGATACTCCAGGTTTCATGGAGTGTGTGTGAGTATTAGACAGAAACTAGGCCATAGGGGAAACGTGTGGATAACTGAGGAGGAGAGGAAACATCTTGTTGACATGGTTACAGACTGAAAGGCTGGACTTAAAGAGCGTGCCAATCAAAACGAGAGTGAGGTTGTATGACGTGGACAGACTGAACGAAGCTGAGAGAGGGAGGAAGGACAGTATGAGACTGGGGTGGGTGTGTGTGTGCATGTGCGCGTGCATGTGTGCATGCGTGTGTGTGTTGGGGGAGGGGCGGGCTCATTCGTCTCGTTTCCAAGCTGCTGTCCCCTCCCACTGGTGTGTGTTCCAATGAGGAGGTTTTGTAAAAGGGAACTGAATCCCTTGGCTGTCTTCTCACACACACACACACACACACACACACACACACACACACACACACACATATACTGCTATGCAGTTTGTCTGTCCTGAGCACACGCTCATGCAGGGCACTTAGTAGGAGTTTGCTGCCTTTTCCCTCTTCACATACAGAGCAAGATCAAGATGTCTGTGCAGGTGGGTGGGATCATCTTTGCTCCCTGACCCTTTCCTTAAGACCTTCTCGTTATGCTTTTCTTCATGTTTTTGCTGTAGTGAGCGGCTTTGGTGTTTCTTATCCTTTCTCTCTGTCTCCACACCATTTTAGAGACAAAGGGAAAGAATTGCACATGATCGCTGCACTGAATAGGAATGGGGGGAACCGTCTGTGACCGTGTGCGTGCGCGGCTTGCATTTCTGCGTATGCGAGGATAACATGGCTGATCCGTATCGACTGTGATCATTTTAACAGACGTGTGTGCTCAGTCTCTCAGTACACCCTTACATGCAGAAACTGTATGCAGAAACTCCTCCAGGCTATCAATAACATTTCTTTATTACATTTTGCTTTGGTTTTCTGGCTTAATATGAGCTGGCTATTGCATGTAATATTGTCAGTTTTTTGCTCTTTTTCTAGCTTTGCATAACGCAGTGAAATGATTTATCATCATCTGCAGCTTCCGCCGTACTTCCATTGGTTGACTGTGATCTTTTTTTTTTTCCTTTTTTTTTTAAATTATAAATGTAGTTCTGCTGTTGTTGATGTGATGTCAGTTTGTCAAAATATGTTCAAGGTATAGCACACACATTTTGAGACATTACTCTAGCATGCTGTAGACATCCATTTCTCATATTTATTTGTTTCGATATTAACAATTGGCGCTATACACATAGTGTTGGCCATAATTATATAGCTTGTCAAATCAAAAAAAAAAAAATAAAAATCTGACAATTTAATTTAAATGCCTGAGCTTTATGGTATAGTTTGTTGATATAATGTACTGTGTATATACTAACAAGAAGATAAACAACACTGGGTAGATTTCTACTTGATACCCGAGAAGCCATGTGTAGACGCTACAGTAGTTTAGCTTCCATTTCAGTAATACTTCAGTTCACCAGCTGATTTTAAATAGACCGTAGCTGCACACAGCAGTTACCAGTCTAACTACTTTTCATAAGTAGGCTGTGGTCAACTGACTGTATTCAAATATTGTGACTTTCTTTTTTTTAAAATAATTTATTTAAGCATGTAAGTAGAGAACTTGTCCTATGCTCTATGGAACCAGTGGCACTGAGCATGTCTTAACGGTGTCAGTGGGGCTTGTCAGAGCCTTAAAGCCTATTCGGACGGGATTAGTTTTCAGGACATATGGCCGTAAAGTAATTGTTACTGCAGATGTCTGTGACATTTATTGTCAGTTCACACGGGATAAGCGATTTCTGTATAAAAAGCAGAGATGGACATATCCATCATTTACGTGCTAACAGCCCATCACAGCAGCCCTGTGCGTCATACGTAACACGGTGCTTCACCCCAGTGTTTGATAATACAATATCACGGCACCAACGGAGCACAAGAAATGCCGTGACTGGACGGGAGCTGAAACTTCATGTTTAGTTTCAGTTCAGGGAGAACGACGTTCTCGAACGTTATTTGAACTAAATTGTCCATAATCATTCGTCATGGGAGGAGGTTTTTCAATAAATGTCGCTCTGTCAAAGTGGCGTTTGGCTACTGGACTAAATGTCGAGAATGAGTCGACTACCTGGAAAGAAAATACAGGAAGTGCATTCGCACAGGATTAGTTTAACCAGGGGTTATTTTTACAGGCTGTTTTATAGAAGGTAAAAGACACTGTAGTCTTCATCGGCACAGGAACACGCAGTCCGGGAAAAATAACAGACATGACCAGTCCGCACTGGATTAAAATCACAAAGAAGTTCTGGTAATTATTACATTACCCCACCTCCCACTATATAAAACTATCCCACTCGAATATCCCTTTAGTCACTGTGAAGGTCCGTATTACTCCGGTTGTGTTGGGCAAATGTCCCTGAGTGATATTAGGTGTAACAGGACGAAATCATATGGAACCAGTGGCACTGAGCATTAACGGTGCTACTGGGGCTCACTCCAGCCTTACTCATTGTGGAGGCCTGTATGGTTCTGGTTGTGTTAAACATGTTGGCGAGGCTGAAGGAAGAGCGGGTTAATCCTGTGGGCATCGAAGGAGGTGCGACAGGCAGTAATGCCATAGCAGTTCAACATCTACCTGTGTGATTAATGTTCAAAACTCATTGTTTACATTTGTCCCTTGGTTAAGATAATTGTGAGGTTTGTTGTTATTGCATTCTAACCACATCAACAGAGATTGGACAGAGAGTACAGCCTACCACTTTCATTTTTGGTGTTGAGCAGTTGCACAACATCCATTAGCAGATGGGTGCTGTGACTACCGTGTCTCGAAACTGTAACTGTCTCTAGAGAGCTGTTTATTTTTTTCCATGCACATTTGAGGGCCAAGGATTTGGTGAACTGGATTTAAATGTTATTGTTTTAAGGTCTTCAGAGTCTCCAAAAAAAAAAAAGAGTTAACTTTAAACCACTAAATGATTTTTTTTGTTTGTTTTTTAACATTTATTTTTAAAAATAATTTTAATAAATAAATAAATAAATAAATAAATAAAGTATAACTGTTACAGCCAGAAGTTATTGCAGCAGCATAAGAGTCTAATAAGTTCTCATATTGGATATAACATTAACTGTTTTCTCCTCCTCCGGGGTGCGACCTTCAGTGTGGACTGTCATGTTAAAAGATCAATGTGTTCCTTAGTTGGAGTTTTCTGCCATTGCCTACAGGTTATATTGAGGTTTTCCATCAATTATAAACTAACCTTGCCATCACCTTGACAGACTTGACAGACTCTGCTAAACATCAAGGGCAGCAACACTGGCTTATTCTCATCCAAGTTGCGAATCAGACAAGGAAATGCCCTTATCTCAGAAATAAATATGAATGACTCAGTGATTATTTATTTATTTACTTACTTACTTACTGTTTTCATTATTCATTTTGTGTAGCGTTTATTAATCCAGTATAAGCTATCTGGGAGCTTTTTAATAAATGAAAGTATAAGCTTGATTAAAGATTCTACTTTTTCATTCAGGCCAGCTTTGCATTTCATTGTACAGATGATTTTTTTTCTACAGATCTCTAGCCAAAGGCCTTCCATAGTAGCGTGAAAGTAAGGAATTAAAGATGACAATACATCCCAAGTGGCACAACAGATAAGAGCACACCCTATCATCAGGAGATTGCGAGTTCAAATCCTAATAATGCCACAGTCATCAGTGGTTGGGAGCCAAGGGAGCAATGACAGTGGCACTAGCCAATCATGGGTGTTTGTGAGCTTATGTGTACAGAAGAGTTGAGAGAGTGTGTTACATTTCCTTGTGACGCAGCATGAGTTTGGCGAAAAAATGTGGCCGGCTTAACGTGTCTTTACCCTCCCTATCTGGTAGCTGTTGTACAATGCCTGGTGGGTGGAAACTAGCAGATGACCAAATTGGTGAGAAAACAGAAGAGAAAAGATGTTCTATTTTATTCTTTTAGGTTTTTTCATGTATTTTATCCAATACATTTAATATTGTGGAGCGTACAACAAAACATGTTTCTCACCAGCCTCTCTTCTCTTTCTCTGTTCATTTTAATAATAAGAAAAAAACCTCTGCTTGTCATAGTACAGTGAAATTACAAAACCTGATGGTTTTCACGAGTTGGAGCTTCTGAGTTTAGAAAGCGCTGATGCTGTAGAGTCCTTCCAAAAATGCTAGACAAATGTTACAATTAATATACTAAATATAACATTTTTTAAAACATTATTTCAACCTGCTTTTGCAGCATGTCCACCATGCAAGTCCCTATAGAAACGATGATGCATTGGAACGACTGCCTTAATATAAACCTGTAATTTGCCTTGCAGCCAGACTACTGTCGAAGTTGCTGCTATAGAAAAGTCTTGAACTCCTCCTGCAAAGTCAGAATTGAGCATTCAGTAGCAATTTCAATAGTGAATTCAAATCGTATCAGATATTATTATAGCAGTAGAATACTCTGGCATCCTGCTGTTAATTGGACATATAATTTATACCATTTTAGCCCAGGTTACCATTGAAAGCTTTCAAAATTTTGTGTTTGAACTGTCTTTTAGAGTGGTAGAAGTGAATGCAGTTTCATAGATTTGGGGAATTAGTAACTACGGGGACAAATATTTTCACACAGGCCCAGTTGTTATTTGATAACTTTTTTGCTTTCAAATCCAGTATTTTGTATTTACTCAGGTTATCTTGGTTTTATTTTAGATTTTGTTTTAATTTCTGAAACAATTTAGTGTAATATTTACACAAAAACAGAAGAAATCTGGATGGGGCAAATACTTATTCACAGCACTGTATACTGTGTTAGTCAAACCTGCAGAAACTGTCAGAACTGTTTGCTTGAAATCAAATTAAGGGAATTTACTAATGTCCTTTTATTTTATAATACAGCTGAAGCAGATCCAAAATCTACTGACAGCAGATTAATAACGTATATAGTAGATGGTATATTAATATGTATTCCCTCTCAGAAGGTTCATTAGTCTGCACTTCTGTTTTTAAAATCGAACAAGATTTTAAAACGGAAGTGTTTGCTATTAATAACTCCTCAGCAATGACTGGGAATAGACCTTCATGTATGTTGTCTGTCTGGTCTGTAAGGTTCATGGCTTTCTCTTTTTGTTTATTTATTTGTTTGTTTATTTTTATTTTTACAGATTGCAGACAATTTTAGGCCGGTTTGATGAAGTGTTGAATTCGGGAAACATGGCTCTCAGCTTGAGTCAAGGTAAGTGGAAATTAAATGATGGAATTTTGACATCTGTTGTTGACTAAGCTTAAGTAACAGCGCATTTCAAATCTTTCTGCAGTGTGCAAACAAAAAAAAACTTTGCCAGATGTTTTGTCCTCTTTCTTTTTTCATTTGGAACAAAACACTGAATACAAGCAGGATGTCACTCCGAATGGATGAGCATTTTGCCTTGGTCTGAACCAAACAATAGGATGCAAGTGCAGGTGTTCACCGAACAGCGTGGGAATTTGTTTTATTCAGGGGCAAATCGCCAGCCCAGATGCCTGTGATAAGCAGACAAGCAGTCCAGGTTATTCCCGTTCTTTTTTTGGTAATTGACTGATGGACAAGAAGGTTCAACGACCAAAAAATAGACCCCCAAAAAACACTATTCCTTATTGATTTTTGCAAAACAGAACTTTTCATTTAGTATGTAGATGTTTAAACTTCTGTTTAAATGTAGACTCCTATCAAGGCTGTAAATATAGCTTATGCTACATGTGTGAATTAGGTATGGGGGAAATATAGACTTAAAACTGTATCACCATGCTATTTTTTTGCAGTAACAATATAAATGACCATAAGTCACATCAGCATGCAGACTTGAGAGCCGTGCAAACACACACGTTCAGTTCAATTCAGTTTTAATTGTATAACGCTTTTAGCAATGGACCTTGTCCCGAAGCGGCTTTCAGAAAAATATAAATTCAGGATATAAATTTTAAACGTATGAATTTATCCCTAATGAGCGAGCCAGATGTGACGGTGGTGAGGAAAAACTCCCTGAGACGATATGAGGAAGAAACCCTGAGAGGAACCAGACTCAGAAGGGAACCCATCTTCATCTGGGTGGCACCAGATAGTGCAATTATAAATAAATCCCTTCTGTAAATGTGCTGATACTACATGGTGAAATAGTGCAGTTGTGTAACCAGGAAATTGATTACAGTTTTTACCTGAAGTCTGTTTTTTTGAACTTCTCCACTGTTCACTGATTGAGATTTGAGTGCAAAAATGTTTGTGGTAATTGTAGTCTTGGCCATCATAGCATAACTGTTCATATGAATTGGGTCCAAAGCCATCTTGTGGTTTTTCAGTAGTACCATCCTGAGCAATCTCAAGGATCTTTAGGCCGCAACATGTGGTGCCATCCTCAGCAGCAGCATGTGACTTCCAATTGATGAGAACTCCAACCAGAAATAGGGCATCAGGATGGATCGGGCAGGGGAGCAGAAGAGGTCAGGATCACTGGTATCTCAGGAGTAACGTGTAGCTCAACACGAGAGAGAGAGAGAGAGAGAGAGGGAGATTATTAGGTATGCTTGTACTTTTGTACTTCGCGTGGGTATAAGCAGGGACTCTGGTAAGACTAGCTATGACCGCATAACTAAAAGGGAAAGCCCAAAGGTAACACAGACATGAGGGCACTCTGAGACATAAGGCAGCCAGGCACTCCGCCATTGATCCAAAAAAGTCCAACTTAATTCTCACCGTGATCAAATACTAAACTATACCAATTAATTAGGTTAAGAAATAGAATATGAATTTTATTCACAAATTAAAATTCCAGGGAAAATGCGAACAAGCAACATGAAGACCCAGGAAGAACAAGCGGAAATGTTGTATCTGATCCATTTCCGTATTATGGAGGAAGCTCATTTTTTGGGGATTCACGCTTCCTCTTCTAAGCCATGCTTGTTCTCGTTCTGCGTGTGAGGTGCCCACGTTGCGGCACGTAAACACGTCATCAACTGTATCGTTAATATCGCGGCATAAGAAATTCTTATCATGGGGAGGGATTGTACTGGTATGTCGTGGATGATACGATGGGGTATCAGCTGATTTAGTTATATTTAATTGACCCTTCCAAGTATATTGATGGCTCCTGTAGTATACAGTATTTTATCCTATTATGAAAGTAGTTTGTATGTTGGCTGTTAATTTATTCTGGGAAACAGAATGGTTTCTGTTTCTTTTGGTTTTTTTGTTTTTTAATTTCTGCGATGTGTACTAGAGCTCACACGAACACCCCAACAACTACTCCTGTTCATTCTAGCAAGACCAAAATCTCAACGCCATCGTCCCCCGAGCTACAGCTGTTCTTCCCCACAGGTTTCACCAAATTAACTAAATATTGCTGTGAACATGCCTGATATTTATTCATTCTCTGGAAATGGTTATTTATCGTTGTGGATAAATCTTTAGCTTGCATTGAGAATGTGTGGAGGTGGAACCATCCATCCATCTTCTTTACTGCTTATCCTTCCTTCAGGGTCACAGGGAAACCTGGAGCCTATCCCGGGGAGCATGGGGCACAAGGCGAGGTACACCCTGGACAGGGTGCCAATGGTTTATGCAAAAGGCTTTTATGGTTGTTTTGCTTTTTGTTTGTTTTTTTTTTGACATATGTTGAGGGAGAAACCACACTGGTGAATTGGAAGTAAATATCAGTTAAAGCAAAAGATGAAATAAAAAACCCATTTATTCCACAGAACAGTTCTGTGGACTTTCAGTTTCTTGGTAACATGAGAAGCTTTTATTTATTTATCTATCTATCTATCTTTCTATCTATCTATTTATTTATTTATTTATTTATTTATTTTTGCCTTACTAACAAAAAAGAAATGGAGAGAGTTGTGAAGAAGACTGTATAGCTGCTATAGTGTAAGTAATAGCAAGAACTAACATGTTTCATAGACACTCTGGATGCTTACAGCTATTACATGTAGCTATAAACCATCAAAAAAAAATCATGACGTGTCCTTCATTAATGAAATTAAAAAGAATGGCCACGTGCTCTGAGTAAGATACTTTATTGTACATGCTGTAATAGGAAAATACTCAACTATGAGGTGGTGTGACGATGTTGATTATTTTCCCAGAACATTGCATGTTTTATTACGTGTTAAGCATTTAACATCATTTTGAAGTAGCTGCTGTCACTTTTGTCTAGTTTGGATAGTGTTGAAGAGGCATGGTTATTCAGTAAACTTGTCCATTAAGCTGCAGGGGGGGAGGCAGGGTGGAGGGTTGGTGAGAGCTGTGCCTGTCACTGCTTTCCCTGACACTGTGTGACCGAGAGAGAGAGAGAGAGAGAGAGAGAGAGAGAGAGAGAGAGAGAGAGAGAGAGAATGAAAGAGCCACCTCTTCTCAGAAGCGGTGTAGCCATGGCATGGTGATGGTAAGTGCGTATGCGTTTATGTTTTGTGATGCCATTGCAGAACTGTATGTTACGGTGAGAGCGTGTATCGGAGTGCACAGAGCTGTTTACCGATGCCTCCCTTTTCTGTCTAGCTTTTGCCGAGGGTCTGAATGTAGCTTCCTTTCTGCGAGTTTAGAATTTGAAGCTGTTTAAAGGAGCTATTCTTTCTTCTAGTGAGTGTCCGCATGTTTCTTCAACTTGTAGAACAATTCTTGTTGATTTCTGAATGTCTTTGAAAGTCTGTAAGTGTGCGTGCTTGCGCGTGTGTGTGTGTGTGTGTGTGTGTGTGTCAGAGATGCACGTTTGTTTCTGCATCACTGGGAGAGAAAAGGTTTCCAGGCCATTTCACTGTCGAATCTGTGTCCTATTAAACGCTCTCCTTTTTCCGGCCTGAAAATGCATTAAAATGTGTTTTTGTAGGTTGCATGTCGATGTTGCGTCTTGAACTTTTACCATTTGTGCGTACGCTTTGTGCTTTTCCTGTGGATGAGCTAACTTCCTGATTACCAGATCAAATTAAATTGCTAGTTAGAGCACGGCTAGCAGAGCTCATCATAGACTCCTCTCTAGCAGGGCTTTCGCTTGATGGTATTCTTAGACCCTGACCTATTTGCATTAGCATGTGAGGATGTGTGTTTGGAGTCTACAAAGCTCTTGTAAGTATAAGTTGCTCTGGATTAGTGCATATGCTGAGTTTTGTAAATGTGTGCTGGCATTTTAGGAGCTAGATACCAGTAATATTCTTGGTCATTATAGATGGTTACAGTATATATGTTTTTAAAATTTCACATTAAACTTGGCTGTGTGTGTGTTCAGCATGGGATCGTTTCGAGCTGTTACGTATTTGTATTATTTAGAAAGCGTTTTAACTGCTTTATAATAATAATATTTTAGTTTGGTATTTATTCATTCTGATCATGCAAGTTAGTCTTAAATAAAATTTTCAGCACCAGCAAAACCAACCAAGTTGTGATGTCTGCACTGCTTTTGAACTGAATCCCAATTCCATGAGGCATATGGACTCCCGCAGTTGTCATAGAAACAGCCTTTGGAGATGTGCCAGCTTCCCCGCCCCTGCTCTTTTCTCCTTTTTTTTCTTTTTTTTTTTTCTTTTTCTCCTCTTCACCCAATACCCACTTTCTCAGCCCCTCAACTCCTTTAATCTCTCTCTTCCGCTCTCTTGTTTATCCTGTTCGTGATTGCGTTTCTTTATTTGGTTTGCTTTGGACACGCCCTTCTGGGCAGACAAAGGTGGATTATGCTAGTATGCTAATAATGCTAATGCCACAGCTTGGAACACAGTGGTCTTTCATGGCCTGGTAGAAGGATCAGCATTAGTAATGTTGACAGGCCCTGACCTAGAATTGGGGTCACATCTCTCCTCTGCCCCGCACACACATTTATAAAGAGCATGTGTCATCTCTAGGGGTGTGGCCGGCCTTTTCAGCCAACCCCATCATTATCCCACTTGTACAGGACACACTCTTCTTTACTTGATGTCGAATGTGCGCGCGTGTGTGTGTGTGTGTGTGTGTGTGTGTGTGTGTGTGTGTGTGTGTGTGTGTTGGGGGGGGGGTTGGCTCACTAACTAGCAGTGCTGTATTAATGCTAATTAGCTTAGCTTCTCCAGACAAAATGAACTCGTTTGTATTCAACAAGCATCCTTCACTCTCCAAGCTTACTGGCTGGTAAAAGATGATGTCATCACTGTTCCGATTGGTTCTTTGAACATCATGTGAAGGAGCAGTTGTGGGGTGTGAGGAAGGGAGGAGGCTGTGGGAGAGAAAGGAGTAAAGGTGAGAGAGAGAGAGAGGGAGCGAGGGAAGATGCTAACGGACTGTAGGGTGGCGGTTCCTTTGGATCCTGCTACGTTTCCTTCACACTTTTTGTCACTGAGTGACCTGCTGCCATGTGAGCATTGGTTTGGGCGTTGATGCAAGCGAGAGAGAGAGAAGGTGCGAGACCGCCGTCAGGCATGAGGCGCCTCATCTGTAAAAGCATCTGTGACTGTAAGTGTTCCTTTAGTGCACGATCCGAGTGCAGCTGTGTGTGTGGTGACAGTGTATGGGAGTAGTGAAGCCCTGCATGTGTATCGATCATGGAATAGGGTGTTGTCCTGCAATCGTTGCCATGGAGAAGAGAGCACTGGTTGTTCAAGCTCTTAGATGTCTGCATTCCACTCTCTGTGTGTTTGCTTCGCACAGCCGGAGTGTGTAGGCGTGTGGGGGATGTTTGAGATGTAGCAGCAGTCCTCTTTGTTTAGCTCAGTGTGATTATGAGTGTGGAGTGTAAATTGTAAGCTGGAATTGTGCAGATGTGTGTGAGATTGGCTTTAATGAGGGTCTGGGCTAGAAATTGACCATGACCGTTCTGAACTCTGTCTGCTTCAGGGCTGTTCGACTCGGGGAGGGCCGCAGCCACTCTGAGATTTGTGTTTCATCTTTTAATGTGACCTCGTACAGCATTACAACAATAAAATCTTCCATTTCAGCAGTGTCAACAACAGCAGCTATAAGAATGACTGGAACGCCCTGCTGTACCTACCTTGAGCTTGCCATGAAAATACATTTATTCATTTAGCAGACGCTTTTATCCAAAGCGACTTACAAATGAGGAAATGCAAGCAAAAAAAATAGCCACTGATGCTGGCATGACATTAAAAGAACAATAAATAAATCTCCTGTTAATGCACCAAATTAATATCAGGCCTTTATAATGAGCTGATGGTTGAATCAGGTGTGTTTTTAAATTTTAAATGAGGTAGATTGTAGACAACGCTGCAGTGGTGTGGCCCTCCAGGCCTGGAGTTTGACCCACCTTGTCTTCTTGTTCAAAAATAAACAAAATACTAACAAACCTGAAAGCTTTCTCAACTATTACATTTTTTAAAAGAGATCTTAATTAGAGTTCAGAGTAGGCATGTTACGATTGCAATATTTATTGCAGCATTGTTTTAGCACACTGAGTAACTGTGATATGTCACGGGTAAAGAACAGCCTTAGGGGTGGACAGCTGTGATCTTTTTAACCCACTAGGCAAATAAAAGCTCCAGTGTGATTGTACGGTCCCATGTTTTGCTTGCCTAGCTGGAAGCTTAACTGACTAGGAGTAAAAATCGGTAGCTAACGTTGTGCTGCATTCTGGCGAGCTAGAAGAGTGCTTTAATACAGATTAAGGGTTAACGAACTTGATTTGCGGGGGACATTTGATAAGCTTCTAATGTAGCACATCATATTTATGGTCTTGGAAAAATATCAGTGAATTGACTGCCAACATTTTGGCTAAGCATGTTGGTGTTCTTGTCTCACATCACCCATAATGTATTGATGTCTTTTGGGTATTTTTTCACTCGTTGTTTGAATGTGACGTGATTTGGCTTTTTTTCACAATTTGAGAGGCAACTTGCAGAGTTTGGTTGTTTTTTTTGGTGGAAAACTACTTGAATTGTTGAACTTGCAATTGCACAAATTTGTTCTGCGTGGTCTTTTGCAGTGATGTTTGTTGGTAAATGAGACCTTTTTAGCTGTACTCGTGTGAATTCGAAGAGGGCTTTTGCTGAATGTGCATTGTGATGACGTCACATGAGGTGTCTTGGCCCAAATCTGTGGTCATTTTGGAAACTTGCCAGCTCCTCGGATTATTGCAGGGTTTGTTCGATTTTGCATTCGTTTCTGCGATCGCAAAATCCTGGAGGAACTGATCTATAACTTTACACTGCATATTGTTTTGCTCAGGTTTGTTGGGGTTTTCACATACCTGCATGTTTCCTGGTTCTGAAAAGACGGTTGTTTGTGCACGCTAATTAAAATGTACAATTAAAAAAAAAAACGCTACCATCCCCCAGTGTGTGTAGTGCGGCGAGTGGTGCACGCTGCAGGTACAGCATCAAAGTGTATCACAGCACGGTGAAGTGAACTACGTTTAAGCATGAATACCAAATGAAAGTGTAGTTTTGTGTAAGTCAGTAGGGAGTAGGATTTGTTTTCTTATTATTGAATAAGTTTAGGTTATTGAACCGACTTGTCCTCCAGGAAACTACCAAAAAACAAACCCCTAATAGCCGGGATACACACCCTGCTCGTCCCAGGCGCCCAGGATACTGATTGTCCATGCTTGAGCCTGTATTGATTTTGAAGCCTGTATGAATTTTAGATCATGTTAGTGCCACAGCACATTGAAACATCCACAGAAATCTGGAGTCTGAGATTGATCATAAGCACAATAATAAGTGATGGTTTAAGTGCTCGTTTGCATGTGTAATCTGATCACGTAATGGGATGGTTATTGAGTCTTTATAAGGCTAAAGGCCCTATTGGAGCAGTGTCTAAGTTTGCTTTAGTGTCTAGCCTACTTTGTTTTAAATGTTTATGACCAGTATTTTAATTCCATCTTCCTTTGTTTTCTTTTAGATCATAGCTTTGATGACGATGACTCGGTGGATGGTAGCCAGCCCTCGTCAGCCCAGGCAGCTTTCAAAGTCCCCAAAGTGCCGAAGAAACCTGCAGATTCAGCCAGCAGCTCTAGAAGACCCAGTGCTACTGGAGCCACCAAAATGAGTAAGTGCTTGAGTTGCTCTCGGGAGTCAGAACACCAGGAATTGAGATGTTACTGGCCTTCACCTGTGGTCAGACTAGCATGGGAATTAAGTGGCTGTCATTAAGGGGCAAGTGGCCCTGGGTTCCTCTGCTAGATCTTTTAGCAAAATTCTCATATCTCAAACTGCCTAACGTCTGCCCTGTCATTTAAGCCTGCTTTCCAGTTGATGAGAAAAGCCCTTTGGAACAGGTTACACTGACTCAACAGCACTAGCTGTTATCTTTCCTTGAAAACCTGCCTGTAAGACCATTCTTTAGTAATGAGATTAAGGATAAATTACATCAGAGGAAAATTTCATGCTTAAAAGTACAAAACAAAATGCTTTATACGGTACATCCCCTTAACTTCCATATCAGAAGAAGAATCGGAGTACCTCCACCATACACAGTACCATGCCAAATCACCTTAAAGTTTATCGTGCAATAATAATGCTTATATACAGGTGCATCTCAAAAAATTTGAATATCATGGAAAATTTCTCTTTTTTTTTTTCTCCCATAATTTAATTCAAAAAGTGGAACTTTCATGTCTTCTAGATTCATTACACATAAAGTGAAATATTTCAAGCCTTTTTCTGTTTTAATCTCGACGATTACGGTTTACAGCTCACGGAAATCAAACATACAGGATCTCAAAAATATTGGAATCAGTCATATATTTATATATATATATATATAAAAATAAAATCATTATGCTGTTAGTTTAGTTTATAGGGAATGTGTGTTTAGTCCTAACCTGACCACCAGGCTGTATCTATCTTAGTCAGGTGTTGATTCTGCAGTACATCAGTTCAAATGCAGAGTACATTTTCAAAAATTCTAGACAAACTGAATTATTAATTTAAATGTATGACTCTGTATGAGATCCAGTCCACACCTTATTTACAGCAGGATTGGTTTTGTTGTGCCAGAACAATGCGCTGTAAATTGATGTCAAAGGTGAGTTCAGGATATTCCTGCCCAGCTGCTCTTCTCTGACTGGTTGGTATGAAATGTCTGGGGGGAGAAAGCACCACAGTGACTTCTTTGGCCAGCTGCCTGTATATGTGTGGTGGTTAAAACATGTGGCATACAATATGAGATAGATGGAGATAGAGAGGACATTTTCACTTACTAGGTGTGATTAGTTTTGTGTATAATATCAATTGTTGTTTGTTTTTGTCATAAAGAAAGATGTGTTCTTTTGACATTTCTGAATATGGTTTAAACCCTTATATTATGCCGTACCTGTTGTACAACAAATGATTCTGAGCCTTGGCTCTTTTAGTCTGAGTTTGCAGTATCTGCTGTTGGTATTGGTGTTTATGCTGAAGCTTAATTGCTTGCTTTGCATTTCATTGAGGATAAAAAAGCCAACATAAACTCCCCCCTACACAGAATTTGCTCAGGTTTGATGACCAAGCCTATTCAGCTGACTTTTTTGTTGAACATACACTCTTTAGTACATCCCACTGTCTGAGCTGCCCAACACATGGAGGAGGGGGATTTGCCGCCCCTTGGGATCTGAGATTGACAGCTCTATAATGCACAGACAGGATGTCCGTTATAACTGAATAGTGTGTGTGTGTGTTTACTGCAGGAGGTATAACACACGTGCCATAGAACTGCTTGTTATAAGCACTTCATTTTATAAGCATGTTGTTGTTTTTTTTAAATCATATTAAATCATAACTGCTAAGCCTTAATTTCAAGTGTTTCAGCACAGAGATCATGCCACAATGCAGTTAGACAATGACGATGACCTCTACTTCCAAATGATGATGACCTCTACTTCTAAATAACGATGCACAGAACGGAGGGAACCCCTCTATCTTGGCCTTGCAGTGGTTTCCATAGGAACACTTTAGTGTGCTCAGTTGCTATGGAAACAGCTGCAACAGTCACTCTCCTCTCTCCGAGGAGGCTCAATTTAACATTGAGTTTTCCCCCTGGAGACAGTGTAATTGTGCAGGAGTGGGGAGAAACTTTAGATATAGTCATGATTCTCTCTTGAAATATTCTGCATTAATGCCTGAAAATCAAAGTGCGATGTGTTGTGCAGTTTTTTTAGGATTGAAACAGCAAACTTTTTTTTTTTTTAATTAAAAATGCACCTAAAATCTAGTATTCTATTATGACGGATGGACGACCCGGGAAATAAACACAGGCTTAGAAATAAAACCGTCTTGTGTCATCTTGTATTGTCTTATTCCCATTATGGTACACTAGGTTGAAACAGATAAAATTGAGATACTGTTAGATCGCTGTCGGACATCCTGGCTACTAAACATACTTTTTAAAAAACAGTAGCAACAAATGAGAATCTAACAGATGCCTTCTCTACAGGTGTATCTAAAGAAGGAGCTGGAGCTGTAGATGAGGAGGACTTTATTAAAGCATTCACAGATGTCCCCACTGTTCAGGTCAGATACACACACTCTCTCACACTACTTTGGCTGCAGGTATTAAAATGTTGATGGAGAATCTTAACTTTAAGAAAATCTTAAAAGCTTGTGTATAATGATGTGTCTAAAGGTGTATGGTGTAAGTGACGCACTCTTTTGTCCTTCATCCCGTAGATCTACTCCACGCGTGATCTGGAGGATAATCTGAACAAGATCCGAGAGATTCTCTCTGATGATAAACATGACTGGGATCAGAGAACTAATGCAGTGAGTGTTTCCTACAAACGTACACATTCAGTATATCTACTCATTACAAGAATTTAAAAACTTGTGCGTGCACACACACACCGGCATCTACTGAGGCGTGTTGGCTGCCCTGTTGATCGACGCACCATTTTATATGCTGCATTCACATCCAATCATGATTCTGTAGCATTTAAAGCCAGGTATATTCACTAATTATTGATCATTCATAAGAGTGAATGAGCGAATATGTGTTTAATAAGGAGCTAATTAAGTACCACTTCAACTAAAACTGTGGTGTCTGCACCCATTTGTGTTTGACAGACAGGCCTATAGCCCTACTTTAACAACAGACGCCGGGGTTGTTTAAAATTTCATTTCAGTAATGAAAATCTTTTTGGATTAAAGAAGTTTGTGATGAAATTGGCAATGCATGTTTATAATCTTCTGCTCAATATAAATATATGCAAGTTCTTTACTAAACCAATGAACAAAACAGAAATGAAGAATGCAGCGTCCATCTTAAAATGGAAGCGAACAGTTGCAATGAGTCATGCATGCAGCGTCCCCACTGGTGTGAAATGGGCTTAATCTGCAAACCCTTGGTACCTGATCTGTGTCTGTTTTATAGATTTCTAAGGTATCGATTATCCTGTGTTTCATCCAGTAAAAACCGTCTGCTACCATGACTTTTTCGGTCCTGATGCACACTTCTAACCATGATACTGTTGCTATATGTGTCAGAATATTGACAGTTTTTCAGTTTTTAGGTTTTGGGGGTTTTTTTCTTCATATTTTCTCACTGACGTTGTGAATGTTTAGCATAACAAAATAACTAAATCATTATTTCACTAATACTGGCACCCTAAATGGTTAACCAGGTATTTGAATATCCATGCTCAGCCGCAGTAAGCGCGCGCACACATGTGCGCACACACAGTGATTGTAACGGGATCAGATCAGGCAGTGCACCTCCAGAAGATGTCTGTCTTGCATTGTAATCAGAATCTCGGGCAAGTATAAGCACAGTCTGTATGACATGTTAAAATATATACATACCAGGACAATCCAGGTGTAAATGCAACATCACCAGGTCATCTTATAATTACATGCAGGCTTTTAGCCTTTTACCTCCTAATGCTTTCATTGGCAATTCTCACTCTATAAGCTACCTCTGTCCCTGATCATGACAGCTACGAATGTACTAAATTCGGGAGAGTAAAGGTTAAAAACTCTCTAGCTCTTGATGATGGACTATAACCTTAGAGTTGCACCACTTGAGATTCCCTTCAGATCACATGTGACCATTAAAGCTGGGTGTAAATGGGGCCTATGAGAATTTCAGTGCCGGTGCTCTGTGTTTATGATTATGAATGATTTGTCTGTGCGCTCCCTTTCCATTGAATGTTAAAGATTTCAATCTTTCCTGGGTATTATTGAATCTGCTAATTGTAGTGTAATCTACAGTGTAAGGTAGTTTCTTCAGTATGGTCCAGAACAAAAGCAGGTGAGACGTGAGGACGTTTTCCACACCGTATTGTTTTCCATGAGAAAATCTTAAGTATGGTATAAGTTTCAGATTTCCCAGAAGGTTGTAGTACTGACTGAAATCATTACTCTGTTTGCTGCAACAATGCCAAACATTCTACAATTGGGCCACATTTTCACATTAGCTGTTTCTATAGAAACCCAAGTGTCTACTATGATTGGACTTGCATGTTAACTGAACTCTCATTTCATTTCAGTTGAAGAAGGTCCGATCTCTGCTGGTTGCAGGGGCAAAAAACTATGACTGTTTCTACCAGCACCTGCGCCTGCTGGACGGAGCGTTTAAGATTTCAGCGAAAGACCTGCGATCGCAGGTGGTGCGAGAGGCCTGCATCACTGTGGCGTGAGTTACCAACAGAAAGGCTTTATTTCAGTGCGGCCGCTCTACTCAGCCTGTTGATCATGTTTCGCTTAATCAGCTAATTAAGGGGTTGGAAATAAGTGACAGCATAAGGAAGTGCAATTGATTGCACTAAATTATTATTATTTATTTTTTTCTTTCATTCATGATTTGTCAGGTATGTTTGTGTCTGCACACTTTTTTGTTGTGTGTAAATATTTTTGTTGTTGTTTGTCTGTAGGCACTTATCCACAGTGTTGGGGAATAGGTTTGACCATGGAGCAGAGGCCATCGTTCCTGTGTTGTTTAATCTTATTCCCAACTGTGCAAAAGTAATGGCGACTTCTGGCACAGCAGCAATTCGCATCATTATACGGGTGAGGAACCCCCAGTATTAATGGGTGTAAACATGTGTTTGATAAGTGTGCGAGTTCATTTAATATGCAAGAAATAAAACACCACTCTTATGATGCGGCTCGACATGAAACGGAGCACTGCTGCCACCCTAAAGTTGTTATTTTCCAATAGCAGCACCTCCAGATATGTTTTATTCATCTTTTACCACAAAAAAAATGATTCTTAAAACCGTTTTTGTAGTTACATTTAAAGTTGTGAAATATCCGTGAGACAAGTTAGTTCCTGCTATCACTTTATGACAGATATAAAGCCTTTCTTTGTTTCCTCTATCTTGAAGTGAAGTCAACAACAACAACAAAATGCAGCTTGTCACATTATCGAGAAACTGGAAAACACAACACGCCTTAGTGGAATACTTACAAATTGCTGATACCAATGTCTCCTTCCATCGATGTTAAACAAATACCTGTTGTTAAGCTTGGGTTATATGGAGCATCCACCATATAGGTCCATTTGAATTAGTTGTTGTTATAGAAGCCATAACTTTTCAAACGAGTGCATTCATATAACCTGTGATTGATTACAGCTGACACTATTGCCAGACATGCTTTTATAGAATATTAGTCAACACCTTCTCACCAATCAGACTTGGGAATTCAGCAGCACTGGGGTATAAAATAATTTAAGGATTTTTATCTTGCCCAAAGACAACATGAAAGAATTAGTAGAGCAAATACAAACATTACGTTATCTATGAGGAAAATATAAAGGAAAACGTACAGCAAAAAATAGAAAATGTTGTAGCATATACAGTAACTACAGATAAATGAAAACAGCCAAGCATACAGTAGTTTTGTTGTAGGATTTGATGGAGTTTGACTATTTGCATATTTTGTTGGCAGCACACGCACGTGCCACGGCTGATTCCTCTCATCACAGGAAACTGCACATCAAAAGCTGTGGCTGTAAGGAGGTGAGGCAGCGGCACCACTCGATACCAATCATGTGCTAAACACTAATCATGTGCAATTATCTCATTACTGACTCTCTCACTCCCCCTTTAGACGCTGTTATGTGTTCTTGGATCTGCTGCTGCAGGAATGGCAGACACACTCTCTGGAGAAGTATGAAGAAAAGAGGAACTAAAGGGATTTTTTTTTTTTCAAGTTTCTATAGTACTTCCTTATGTTCTCTCTCTGTCTCAGGCATACAGCAGTTTTGGTGGACAGCATAAAGAAGGGAATCAGAGATGCTGACTCAGAGGCTCGTGTGGAGGCCAGAAAGTATGGGTAACTTCAATGGACTGTAAATGATCCACATTTCCTGAGTTTGGATTAATGTAGAAAAATCGACCTGTCTCTCAGGGCCTACTGGGGGCTGCGGTCACATTTCCCCGTGGAGGCGGAGTCTCTGTATAACTCGTTAGAATCGTCCTATCAAAAGACCCTTCAGTCGTGTCTAAAGAGCTCGGGCAGCGTGGCATCGCTTCCACAGTCGGATCGTTCCTCCTCCAGCTCGCAGGAAAGTCTCAAGTAAGAAGCACACACACATTGGACACTTCGCCAAACTTATCACATTTTCAAAACTGACCTAAAGAGAGACGAGCTGAAATTGGGGATTATTTTTCCAGTAATTTGAGAGAAAGTTGACGCAGTGAGAACAGTAAAAGTACCATTAAATTGCTCAAGAACACATGTGCTTGAATGAACTTTTGTTCTTTTATCTGGACAATCATTTGGTCAACTAGCATATATTTGTTACAACACAATCACTGACGCATTAGACATGAGGATATCACGTTTCAGCTAGTGACGATAATGAAAGAGCCTCATGATACTCAAATAAAGTTAGCATTTTAATTTAACTAATGGTGAAAATGTGATGTTATGAGAACATAATTGTAAGGAATAATTTCCTCCTTAATGATCACTAAATAAGTTTTTCTGTTTGTTCATGCAGTTATTGTGTAAAATTGTTGTTCATCATGGCACATTTTGTAACAAATTATTTATTTTATAGTTGTACTCCGTTTTTTGTTTGTTTTTATATGGTATCGTATGTTACTTGATGTGGTAGTTGTAAGCAGGAACCTAATAACACACACCTGCAATCATTGGTTATCAGACTTATGGCCAATGGAAAAGGCAACTATTGAGAATCTGCTATTCCAATAATGGAAGGGATGATTTTGCGAGGATTTTGCGATCGCAGAAATGAATGCAAAATCGAGAAAGCTCTACAATATATGGAGGATCATGCAACTTTTCAGAATTATTGAAGATTTTCAGCAGATTAGGGACATGTCATGCGACGGCCTCACAACACGTGTTCCACCAAAGCCCTCTTGGATTCACGTGCGTCGAACATGAGAACAGCTAAAAGGTTTCTTTTACCAACAAACATCACTGCGATAGACCGTGCAGAACTATTTCATGCAATTGCAATTTTGCCAATTCAGCTCGTTTTCTGCCAAAAAATAAGCCCAAAAAACTCTTGCAAATTTTTTTTTTTTTTTTTTAAAAGCTGCAGCTAAATCAAGCATTTTTGGCCAGAACAATCACAAAAAATCTTTGTGAAATCCTGTATGGACTTTATCCACCAGTAGCAAAAGATATGTTTTATCTGATAAATTATGATTGATTGTTTTTTTTGGGTTTTTTTAGTCGGCCTTTGACTTCAAAATGGTCAGCTGCTCCAGGCAGAGGTGAGTGTCTCTCTGTATGGGAATACAAACGGTTATCTCATTTTTCATTTAAAACTTGAATACAGTTTGGGAGTAGATCATACGAGTAACTGCTGTTTTATGAAGGTATGTTGTTGTTTTTTAAAAAATGTTTTTATGTGCTTGTTCCTCAGTTCCAGCCAGCTCTAAGTCATCAGGCTCACCAGGTTCCCTGCAGCGATCTCGGAGCGATGTGGATGTAAACGCAGCTGCCAGCGCGAAGGCCAGACACAGTGGACAGGCAGGAGGAGCCGGCCGCCTCACTACAGCTTTACCCCCAGGCACCTACGCCTCACTAGGTACCTGCTCAGAAACACACACTCTTATTAGGACTCACCCAATACTTGGACCTCTGAAAGCTGAAACACCCTCTCTCCTTCTTCACAAACTCGCACATCTCTCCTTTCTCTCTCTCTGGGAATATGTTCTTCAGTTTAGTCCCTTACTTGGAGTTAAGTAATTTGAAGTATGTCCGTCTTCTTTAAAGTGGTGTGTATGCATGTTTCTGAACTGTGTGTGTGTGTGTGTGTGTGTGTGCACGCATACACTCTGCTCTCTAACTGTTTTGCTGTGCTCCTCTTTCTCTTCTCTGGCTTAAAGATGATGCCTCTGATAAGGATGGTAAGATCATATCGTAGACGTCCTGTCCTGCCATCTGCTTTAGCTTATCTGTTCTTACATTCTTTTTTTTTTTTTCTTCTTTTTTGTCTCTCTTTGTGGTGTTCACCTGTTTCACACTTTTGACATTCATGTCCTCATGTTCTCCTGCTTTTTTTGGTGGACAGATCTTCCTCACCTCCATGTACAGTCTGATTGATTAGGAGACACACACATGCATAAAACACACAGAAGTTCACAATCTGTTTCTAATGGAAGACATTACGGTTCTAGTTGGACCTCTGTGTCACATTAGTCCAGCAGCATTCTGGTGCGAATCCATATCACTGTACCATGATCCTCCTCTCCTTGTGTTTCTTGTTTGTGCTGAGATGTTGCTGCACCCTGCTGGAGAGGAGCGGTACTGCAGACTGTAATTGAGATTGTGAATTACACTCAGCTGCTTGATCTGGAAGTCCTCCATTCCCATTCATCTTTTTTTTCTCTAATGCTTTCTTCAGTCTGCCTACTCAAGCTTGGTGCTAATTGTCAGTTAACCTGTTTCTCTAACTCTAGATTTATCTGGCTGCCAGCAAATGACTGTCAAAGGGTTTAAATAGTGAATGAATTGATTGCATCATTTTGTGTAGTTGATCGTGATTAACCAGAATTATTTAGTCGGGTTGATTTGACCCAAAACGAAACATTTTTATGGCTTTGACTTGCTGCTGTGCTAGTGCCTAGTAATTCCTTTGTGTTTGTTAGTGTTTGTTAGTGCGTTGTGAAAAGCATTCTGTTGAGGGTGGTGTCAGTCTCTAGTCCCGGGGTAATTACAGTTACCCATCGATGTTCAGTAGCGTGCATTTAAAATTCTCATCACAATGTTAGCAAATGGCACATTAACATAACATAAATAGCACGATGGCAAAATGACAGCGCTGATTTTTAGACGTGTATATTGCAGGATGAGTGATGCTCGAGTGATTTTAAAGAGATGTGTATGTATTGGTTGGATTCTGTCACAGACTGATGGCTTTGAGACGTAAATGTGTTTCGTGCATTTTCAGGCCGACTACGTACTAAGCAGCCGTTGTCAACTCCATCAGGAATTAGCAGCAGTCAGGTGGACTCGAGGGCCCGGAGCCGAACAAAGATGGTATCTCAGTCACAGCGTAAGTGTTTGCACAGGCACACTATCAAAGAAACACTCAAACATGTGCATGAACATGTGCACACTTCTGATCACTCTTCCACATGTGTGTATGTGAGTTTATTCAGTACACCGATCAATTTTTGACGGACATTGTCCGTGTTACCAGGGAACATATGGTTGCACTTTGCTGATGATCAACTACCGAATGAAGTTGGGAGATTGTCAGCTATACTCTACCTCATTTGTCAGTGGAGAGGGATCGTCTTATGCCCACCAGATAATATTCACCCTTCTCAGCACAGCGATTACACTGTTAATTGGATCCACTTAATGAGATCCACCTACCTTGAAAGTCTGCCTTAGTTGGCCTGTTTCACACTAGCGAGTGACAAGCCTCTCCTGCAGTTTGCAGCTTGTCTCTTGTGGACAGGAGTGATGACTGCTACCTAAGCGCGTAGAACATAGGATTTTTATTTATGTGTGAGCTGCTAAAAAGAGCCACGAGAAGGAAACTGCCAAAGCACAGTGCTAAGTGCTGTTCAAAACCGATGTGTTCTGGAGATTTGACCTGACCAATAAAAAGAGAAAACAAATGGTGGATGCAATACATAAAATATTTTAAACTAGTCATTTCTTTAATTATTTTATAAAGTAGTCATTTCGTTCCTTATTTTAAACGAGTCATTTCTGCCTGCACCCAGTTGGGATTGGTGTGTTCTGACCTGCACAAACAAACCACACCAAAGAGGCAATCGCACCAGAGTTCAATTCAAACGAATGAAACGCTGGGTATGTGAAAGCACACTAAGGCGGTGAGAGTCTGGGGACAGGTTTCCAGGGATAACGCACATCTAGCACTGTAGGATTGGTTTGAGGAATTCACTTCAATCCATCTTTTGAATTTTTTTCATTTTTATTTTTTGGTCGCTTTACTGAAATCATCCCTAAATAGCATGGAATTAAGAAAATCTGAATTCAGATGTTGCTTGATGCTCAGTCATGTTTAAAAAAAACAACAACCCATGAACACTGCTCATCCTGATACACTCGTCAACAACCTGTGCGAAGTCATTAAATACAAAATGGACAACACGTACCTCATTTAAATTATTTCTTAAAGGAGATCACAATCATACTATGCACATTCAAGTAATGAATAGACTTTTAAAGCAACCCATACAAGTGTATACAACATATATGTGCACACAGCTTGCTGTAGCATGCACTGTCTGTCCAAGAGCACAGTGTGTGTGTGTGTGTGTGTGTGTGTGTGTGTCTATGGAACCATCCTGCTCTCGGGATGTAACACACGGCTCCTTCCAACTGTTTCTGTGCCTCTAGGTTCCGACGATTCTGATTGCACGCCAGGTACCCTTGTTTGACGTGTCGGCGAGTGTGTTAGTGTGTGCGAGTGAGTGAGAGCGTGTGTGTGTGTGCGCGCGCGCGAGAGAGAGTGTGTACATGCATGCTGTGTGGTATTCACTTGGGTGTCTTGGTATGAGTCCATTTCTGCCTGCAGGACAATTGAGAGCCAAACACACTCCTGCAGTCTCACACATTAATATGTATGTGTATGAGGCATCATTGACTTCAAGGGAGGCATTAAAGAATTTTGTATTAAAGGGAGGCATAAACCAGTGAAGTAGTGACTCATAAAGTGTGAGAGTGTGTATGATAGGGATTTCATCTTCTTTCATCATCTTTCTGTGCTGTTCGGCAGCTTTCGGATTCTGTGTGCGCTCCTGACATTGCTCTTTTGATTTCCAGCCTTATATTTTAGTTCACGCATAAGCCGCGTACATTGGATTGCTCAAGTTATGTGCATGTTTTTAGCCCATAATGCATTGCTTCGTTTTAATGTGCTCCTCCTCCTACATAATGGGCCTCATGGCTCCTTCCCTCCCTATGATTTTGGCCCATTTTGGATCAGGATAACAGTCTACTAGCACAGTTGGTGGTAAGAATATCCACATATATTTTACATATTTTACCTGTGTCACAAAACTTGCCCCTTTACACACCTTCCACTGGGATCCACCCTGTTTTAGCTTCGTGGTTGATGGAGACACATGGACTTTACTGTCCATCCCCACACTAGGTGCTGCACGTACAGTGTACAGCTTCTCTGCTTGGCTTGCTCTGGTTGCCTTAGAGGTGTTTTACCAAGTTTATAAACATTTCTGGTTGAACTAGTCTTTTAACGACTAACTGAATACAAATAATTTCTGATGGGAACGTGTGTGGCGTTACAGAGAAAAGTCTGGAGGAGCTGGTCAATGTTTGTGTATTCATTAGTATTAGAAATGAATTCTGCTTTGCACTGGCCACATCTCATTTTTATGTTTGACACTGCATATAAATTTTTTTTACATTTTTTTATTATTTTTTTTCCCCCCTCTTGTATCTGTGAGTGGATTATTGTTGTGTGAGCTCCATCCTAGATCATAAAAATACTGATATAGTTAACTTTGGCTTTCAATGATACTTACTGTTGTGACTGTCGGTTCCTCTCTTTGTGCTGTTCGTCAGTTCAAGTAGTGTGTGTTTGTTCTATATATGCTGGTTTTATTGAAAATACTAAAGGAAGGTTCCAGTGTTTTTTCAACCTAATATCTGTCTATTAACCACACACGATCACATAACACATGAGAAAAGAATTCAAAATATACTCTCACCATCCACTTTATTAGCTCATTCCTGCATTTAGCCAGTCAGTGAATTATGTGGCAGCAGCGCAATTCATAAAATCCTGCAGATACACGTTCAGTTCAGTTAATGTTCATATCGAATGTCAGAATGAGGGAAGAAATGTTATTTCGGTGACTTTGACTGTGGCATGGTTGTTACCTGACATGCTATTTCAGAAACTGTTGCTCTCCTGGGATTTTCACACACAACAGTGTCTAGAGTTCACACAGAATGGTGCGACTAATATAAAACATCCAGGGAGAATGACTAGACTGGTTCTCGATGACATGATTTGCTTCAGTTACTCAAATAACCACTATTTACAACCCCGGTGAGAAGAAAAGCGTCTAAGAACGCACCATGTGATGAACCATCAGGTGGATGTGCTACAACAGCAGAAGACCAGGTTGGGTTTCTCTTCTGTCAGCCAAGAACAGGACTCCAGGCTACAGTGGGCACAGGATCACTGGAACTGGACCGTTAAAGATTTGGAAAAAGACTAGGTGTTTTTTCAGTCTGTGAGGCATTTATGTCTGCAGAACCACCAGTCACTGGATGGTTTTTTGTCTTTCACACCATTGTGTAAAATCTGGAGACTGTTTTGTATGCGTGTGTGTGTGTGTGTGTGTAAGTCCGAGATGATCAGCCGTTTCTGAAATACTCGAACCGGCACATGTGGCACCAACAACCCTGGCCAATGTCAGAGATCACATTTTCCCCATTCTGAAGTTTGGTCATTAACTATTAACTGAAGCTCTTGACATTTTATCAGCATGGTTTTCATCCATTTCACTGGTGTAACATGATTGGCTGAACAGGCATAAATATACAGGTGTTCCTAATAAAGTGGATGGTGAGTGTATGTTAAATATATATGTGGTATATAGAGACTAGGTTGAAAAAGCTGTGGAGTATTCCTCTAACGTAGGCCGGTTTGAATCTGTTTTACAATCCTCTCTCCTGTCTCCTCTCCCTTCAGCGGGTTCTCGGTCTGGCTCGCCGGGCCGTGTGTTGGCCAGCACAGCTTTGAGCACACTGAGTACAGGCGCCCAGCGGGTGAGTGCTGCTCCAGGCTCCCAGCGGCGCAGCAGAATCCCACGCAGTCAGGGCTGCAGCCGAGATTCAAGCCCCACCCGCCTGTCCGTGGGTAAGCACCAGCCTCTCGACCTCGTTTCTGTCTGTATGTGGCTCTATATTTGTGGTGCTGAAAAGAACTCACTTTTGGAATTCACCACTTCTCATTTTTGATTGATTTTAATAAAAAAATGAAAAATTCTCCCAGCTGCTGTTTGTCATTTGTACTCTTACAGCGCCACGTGTTTTTGCAGCCTACAAAGTCAATCAGTTGTTGTTATTTTTTTCTTTTTTTCTTGCTGTGTTGTTGGGGTGGGTGTCGCTTACAGCCAATCGTATTCTTACTCGTCTTAAAATCTGCTTTTTTGATCAAAGCACCGTCGAACGTCAGCCACATCTACAACGGAGCAAAAGGAGGTATGCTTTCTGCGCTTCTTTCCTTAATTCATCGCATTTACGATAACGCATCCGTCTGTCTCCGCACTGACCGGACCTGCAGTGGTATATAGTGCTGATTGTGCTGCTTTGGCCTGCTTGCACAGACAGGACTTGCTCCTGTGTTAATCTGCTCAGCTAATTCAGAGTGCTGAATTGCACAGGAATGTAGATGCAAGTAAAAAGCTGTGAAGTTTTACGCTACAGTTCACGAGAGTAAACTAGAGATCAGTATCTTTAATACTCTTTATCTCTAACTTCTTATCCTTCTTTCTGTGGAATCTTTGTTTCTGCAAGATGTTCACTTCTGGTTTAGTGCCTGAATTGCTGGATATACAAACAATTTAATGTTTTTTGTAATATCCATTTATATGTAAAATAAAAATGCACTATAGATATTTTCTATGGGGTTCGTCAAGGTTTTAAATTAGGACCCCTATTTGTGACTAGTCTCTTGCTCCGTTCATTGCTCTACTATTTTGTATGTTAAGCTTGTTCTTTCTCTCTTATCCTCCCTTGTCCCCTTCCTTTGTCTTTTCGTGTTATTTATGGCTCTGTGTGTGTCTTTCATGGTTTTCCTCTATTTCCTATTTGTCCTTTCTTATTTCTGTCCCTTTTTCTTGGGGTGGGTCAGCGCGGGGTAGTCGTATACCGCGGCCTAGTGTGAGTCAGGGCTGCAGTCGTGAGGCCAGTCGAGAGAGCAGCAGAGACACCAGCCCTGTGCGCTCCTTCACGCCGCTTGGTGAGTAGCCACAGCCATTGCTGCAGACTGAACCATTCACACACAGCTGTGGCTTCACGGGGTAAAAAACAAAACAAAAAAACATCAGACATCTTGATATTTTTAATACTTTTGTGCATGTGCGCTACTCTTTGCAAGGCCCCATGGTAGTTTCCAGAACTTGGCTTGTTTTTCCTCACATGCTTTTCTTAATCAAACCCCATGGCCCATGATGTTAAATGATGGTGCCTGGAGTTGAAAAACTTGCTTTTGTACAGTGAAAGAAATCACTGCGAATAAAACCGTATGTGGTTTGTATCAGGTGATGTGATTCAGAAGGATCACAATCATGCAGAAGATATCATTGCTTGTTGCTTTTCAAGGTTTCCTTTGTTTCATGCTGATAGTTTTTGCTACAAGTTGGTGTTTTCTGCACAGCTCACTAGAGAAAAAGGTTTAGAATAAAAAAATCTGAAGACCGCAAATGGCAGGGTGTTATACAAATACAATATGGTCTCAATAATACGAATACGTATGGTCTCAATAATATAAATACAAATACGTATGGTCTAAATAATATAAATACGAATACGAATGGTCTCAATAATACGAATACATATGGTCTTTATAATAGGATGTTGTATATTAAGATGCTTAAAGGTCAATTTTTATAATGCATAAAAATTGTGACTACTTGCAGTTGTAAATTTTTCTTCCTTTAGATGTCTGAAGAAAATCTTACATCATTACATAACTATCACAAAACAAAAAGTGCATAAAGTCCAGAATAGGTTTGAGGTAATATTGCCCTCTTTCAGGATTTAAATTTGTTTTGTTGTAGTGTCCCAAAAGTTTCCTAACTTTTAATTACAGAGTCCTGATTGATGATAGACATCCGACTCACGGTGGAATTCTCCTGTAGGGTAGAATAGAGAAGCTGGTCATACAAGCAGAACTGGACTTTAACCTTTGAGTCTGAAAGTGTGGGTCACAAAGTTGGTGTTTTGGTGAAGGTTCAGTCACCTGGGGTTTCTGTAGTGGGCTCTAACACACTGACTTAGTTATGCGTGTTGTGTGTATGTGTGTGTGTGTGTTTACAGCTTCACGACACTACTCTCGCTCTACTGGTACTCTTCATGCCTCTGATGCCTTTGGGGCAGCAGGTGAACTATGACCCGCAGCCTGCCCAGTCCTTATTTAAACGCAAAATACATATGCGTCGTTTTCTTCTCATTTGTTCATCCCAGTCATGCTTTTTTTTTTTTTTTTTTCTTCAGTTC
This sequence comes from Ictalurus punctatus, assembly GCF_001660625.3. NCBI lineage: Eukaryota > Metazoa > Chordata > Actinopteri > Siluriformes > Ictaluridae > Ictalurus > Ictalurus punctatus. The sequence continues at coordinate 9,890,018 of NC_030439.2, read as the reverse complement.
AGCCTCCATTGGACTGCATGCTTTATGTTTAGCTTCCATAACAACTGTTTCTTCCCATCTTAAAAAACAAAACAACTCTCCAGCAAACAGCCACAAATGTGGGAACAGACACAAGTGATGAATTCACTGAAGATCAGAATGAGAAAAATTAAAGGAGTGGTTTGTAATTTGTATAGCCCTGCAGCTTATATGATTTATTACAGGTCTCGGAACTTTTAACGATATTAAAAGTATGCCTTTATGTGGCACTTTTTAGAAGCAAATCAGGGAGATTTAGCCAGGAGCTGGAAGGTAGAGAGATCATCTGTGAGTCTTCTGCATTTGAAGCTTTTTGCTGTCAAATTAGATTTTATTAGTTCAACATATATTTCCAATTGGTCATCATCAGTGATTTTTCTTCCTGCATTCTAACCCACATTTTCTTTTTGTATTTAATTTACTTAATGTTTTCGTTGTTCTTGTTGTTGTTGTTTAGTATTTCAGTGGTGGTACTTTTTATTTTTCTTTTCTTCAACCATGTATGGTAATGGGTTATTGTTTTAAATTGGGTCTGATGCCCTCCCCCTCCGAATGTGTGTTTCTATATGTAAAGTAAACTGGCATGTGTGTTATAACGTGTGCACTGTGTGTTTTTAGGTTCAGGTTTGGGAATCTCTCAGTCGAGTCGTCTCTCTTCCTCTGTCAGTGCCATGAGAGTGTTGAATACAGGGTCAGACGTAGAGGAGGCCCTCGCTGATGCACTGGTAAATAACTTCATTTATACGAATCTGTCTGTGTCTGTGATTCTGTGCTTAACTCTTTGCTAACCATCGTATAATAACCGATTCTGTTAACGCTGCCAGCTGTTAGGAGATACGCGGAGCAAGGTCAGTCTTTCAGCCTGTTTTTCTGTCTGTTGCACTTACAGGTTTATTGTCTCACTGTCTGTTTGTCTCTTAATTCCTTTAATACTCCCTTAAAGATTTCCGACATGCTTCTGTTTGAGCTGGGGTTTTTTTTCACTTATTCCAAAGCTCTCCTATGTATTCTTTGTTTTTGTTTTTCTTTCTATTTTCATAAGCAGAAGAAACCGGCTCGGCGGCGGTACGAGACCTACGGCATGTATTCTGATGACGATGCCAACAGCGACGCGTCGAGTGCTTGCTCGGAACGTTCGTATAGCTCGCGCAACGGCAGTATCCCCACGTACATGCGTCAGGCTGAGGACGTGGCTGAAGTGCTTAACCGCTGTGCCTCGGCCAACTGGTCTGAGAGGAAAGAAGGGCTGATGGGATTACAGGCTCTGTTGAAGAACCAGCGTGCTCTCAGGTACCACACAGATACATACACCGATCCCTCGAGGATCGTTTGGAGTGTTTTTGTTGCTCAGTTGTAGTTCCAAGACCCTATTTAGCTTCTACCAGATGTGAGTTTGATCATACAGCTACGCCAAAGATGAACTTGATGAACAGGCAAAGTGTCACTCGAATTTGTGTATGTTAATAACATGAGGTTTCTTGTTGGAAAAATCATTATTATTGTTGCACTTTCAGTGAAGGAATCTTGTGACCAGAACAGAAGTCACTTGCTGTGTGTTTGTGTGTATGTCTTCAAGTTTCGAGTTTAATTAAATCTCTTTTTTTTTTTCCTTTCTTTTTTTCATTTGTTTGTTTGTGTGTTTTTTTTGTTTTTTTTTACAGCCGGGTCGAGCTCAAGAGGTTGTGTGAGATTTTTACCCGGATGTTTGCAGACCCACACAGCAAGGTACCACCGGCACGCCGCTTCTAGCTGGGCGCATTTTACTTTCGTGCACACACATTACCCATGCATGAAACCTTGTATGAATAAAATATCGGATTCTGCCTCACCTAGAGCCTTTAACTCCGACATACACACGCGCATACGCAGCAGCACTCTCGACATGAGAGGCATGCGCTCTGCACACTAATTCTCAGGGTGAGGCCACTGGCTAACAGCATGGTTTTGTACGGTTTGGGTGGATGTCTGTTGCTCTTGACTGCCAGTTAGAACGCTCCGCTCTTCTCATTCAACGCAACTTGCTACCTATCCAGACAGGATCTGTTTTTCTTCGCTCGCTTGCACGTATTTGCAGACATTTCCACAAATACCAGGATTATTAAACAATATTTCTACCAATTAAGCCATAATGGATCAATTTTCTATTTGAGTTTTTTTTTTTTTTCCCTGGTTGCATCAAGCCGTAATGTTTAGATGGACAAATGAAGTGGTGGTTAGTAAGAATTTAAAAAGGAAACCGTTCTAATATACAATACATGCATCTTCTTCCTGAAGTCCACAGTCGTTATACCGTCATGTACACATGGACACGTTTGAAAAGACTAACACTCTCCATTTCTAATTTGGCATTTGAGTTGGTTTCTTACTCACCTGCAAACTGCGGCGTTTTTCTTGAGCTTGTTTGGACGCTGTCCTTGCGCTGGGTGGCCAGGTCATCGCCCAGAGCTCTGTAAGTCTGATTGATGGCCTTCGGGTCCAACCCTTTCTCTGATTTGCAGCGTGAGTCCAGAGGCTTCGGCACGGCAGAATCCGGTATCAGTTCCGCCTCCTTTAAGGTACAATACACATTCCTGCACATTCACATGCCTGACCTGTCTTCAGGGGCCTGGAAAGCTGGAGCCCCCTTCCTCTAATGTGCTTGGATTACAAAATAATCTGGCACAGAAATTTCCGCTCTTTTCTTCCATTTTTAAAAAAAAAAATCTTTCTTCTCTTCTTACTTCTTTCCTTTTGTATTTATTTCTCTCTTTAACAGCCAAAAAAACTCTTGAATTGCTGCTCGACTTCGTAATAATTCATTTAAAAGACCACAAACTTTATTACTCTATGAAAATATTTAAGGTCCAGAGTTAAGCCAGAAGTTTGTGTTTATATATATATAATGCATTCAAGCATGTAAAAGGAAACTCACTAGATTTGTTTGTTGTTGTTGTTGTTGTGTGTTTGTTTTTTTTTTCTCTCTCTCTCTTCATGCCTTTGCCTGGGGTGGAACTGTAGAGAGTAAGTTCAGAAGAATTTCATGCAATCTGTCAGATGGCCGATCGTATTGAAGTCTTCTTAAATTTCTGTGTGTGTGTTTTGGCTGCTTCTTTAATAAATGTGGTGCCTGCTTGGTAGAATACAATCTTAATTTATTGAGTAAATGTGTTTGGGGTTCTGTGTTAACAGTACAAGCTGTGGAACTAATACACTAATCAATAAGAGAGTTGGAGGGTTTTTTAACAAAAGGCATTAATGTCATCAATCCCCTCCTGCTGTTCATGCCATCTTGCCCTTATCCAATCAGAAGATGATGTTAAATAAATGTCTTGTGCCTTTCATTTTAATTGCTTTTATTTGTGTGATATCAATAATTGGTGATTGTGCTGACCTATGGCATGCTTTTGTCTTTTGTCAACTAATAGTAAGAAAGTCTTGAAACTCCTTAATGTATTACTGTACGTGTAAAAGAGTTGGACTGTTCGTAGGAGCTTTGAACTAGTTTACTAAAACTATCTAGGATGTGGACCGGCTGATAGGGATGCACTGATTGCACTTTATTCATCAGCTGATACTGACGTCATTTCAGTATCAAAGGCTCTCTACAAGCTTCTGTTACAAAGTTGTGCGAGGTTTAATAGCTTTAGGGCAGGGGTGTCCAATCTTATCCACAAAGGGCCGGTGTGGGTGCAGGTTGTGGGTGCACCAAGCAGGAGCCACGCCTGAGTCTACTGAAAGCCAAGATCAACTGATTTAAATGAGTGGAATCAGGTGTGGCTCCTGTTTGGTTGGAATAAAAACCTGCACCCACACCCGCCCTTTGTGGATAAGATTGGACATCCCTGCTTTTAAGTCACGCACTATGTTCCGGTGAATGTTCTGTGTGGCATCATTCAGAAGTTGTCTATCTATATCCTGTATATCCGATCAAATCGGTGCATCCCTACAAGCCGAACGTTTTTGCACATATTAAAGGCCGTATATGGACTCGATACAGCTTGTTGATTTCATGTGTATGTGTGTTATGTAGGTGTTTAGCATGTTCCTGGAGACACTGGTGGACTTCATAATAGTTCATAAGGCAGATCTTCAGGACTGGCTGTTCGTGCTGCTTACGCAGCTACTGAAAAAGATGGGTGCTGACCTCCTCGGCTCTGTGCAGGCCAAAGTGCAGAAAGCCCTCGACGTCACAAGGTTTGTAAGATAAGCATTGTAAGCATTTTTCCAGAAGTAACAAAATTCTAGCACTAAACCCCCTCTGTATTACATGTCTTTCTAGGGAGTCTTTTCCTAATGATCTACAGTTCACAATTCTCATGAGATTCACCGTAGACCAGACGCAGACACCCAACTTAAAGGTAATTGCTGCTTTTGGGTGCGGCCGTGCGTCGTCAAGGGCTTGGTTATGTTCTGAGTCATGTCCAGTTAATCTTAACGCTTAATGCCGTACTTTATTTTAGATGGCTTCAGTTCAGGTATTCGTCAGGTTGTTTCTTACTAAAAATTGTGTGAGCACTGTGAGGCGGTTGTAACCCTTCCATCAACTCTCATGCAAACTAAGAGGTCACTGCTTGACGCAAGATTACACCAGTTTCATTCCCCTCACACACGTTTACGTAACCACCATATGCCGTTTGCGACTCCACTGTCCTCCATGTGTCCCCCCCCCCTTCTTTCTGCCTCTTATCTTTTTCTTACTGCCATTTTTAACCTTACCCCTCTCCTCATAGCTGCTCCTTCCACGTCTCCCCCCCTTCTGTATGGGTCTTTCCATCATTGATATGCTCTCCTCTCTCTTTCCGAAGCCGGGGAAAAGGCGCTGTTGCCAGTACGGGGGCGGGGCTATAGAATTGCTTCCCCTCAGAAAGCGGCGGCATGCTTGCACACTACAGGAACATATCCAAGTGTGGAACCAAGCTGTACAGGTCAGTGAGACACAGGGGAAGCAATCCTATAGCTCACTGGCTCCCAACAGGGTACCACCCCCTCCTCTGAAGGTTGGAAGCAGTAAAGCTTAATGACATCATAGCTGTTAAATTTGTTACCGAGTCAATCCTAGTCGCTAATCGAATTGAAATGGAGCCTTTGTCAGTTTCTAAAACGTACTTAATTGAGTCTGTGTGGAGACTAGTGAGGGAGACTGTTGAGTGTTTTAGTTATTCGCATCACTCAGTGGACCTCGAAGATCTCACTGTGCCCCAAAACCCCCTCTCTTGCACATCACCTTTTGTGGCTAATTGTTTTATTTCTCCTTTCCTGTGGTGCCCTTTCGAGCTGTGTAGCTGTGCATGTATGACTCCGCGTGTACGAGAGATGTTCTGTTTTGTCTCTGGGTGTTGCTGAATATCAGGATTGTAGTAGGACATCGTCTGTAATGTGTTGTAGAAATGGTGCTGGTGTAATACGGATGTCTGTTCATTAGGTGAGGATAATTGTGTAATGTAATCATTATTGTACATTAGCACCCCATATGGCTTATATTGTTTTTTTTTTGCAATGCAAACATTGGCTGTGATCTAGATTAGTAGTAATGTGAGGCTGATCTTTCCAGGTGAAGGTGGCCATTTTGAAGTACATAGAGACCCTGACGCTGCAAATGGAGCCGCAGGACTTTGTGAACTCCAGCGAGACCAGACTTGCAGTCTCCCGCATCATCACGTGGACCACAGAACCCAAGAGCTCCGATGTCAGGAAGGTAGGAGAAAACGTTTATTCATATTCATATATATTTCTGTTATGTTTGAGTGGACTTGTGTTCACACTTTTAAGTCTTTTTAAGCATCACAGTGCAGCCCAGGTAAAGCATTTGAACCGTTCACAGCATTAACACTTGCTTTTATTCAGAAAACGGTCAGGTGCTGATCGCCTCAAGAATGTGTGAAATGTTTTTCTGAGTTGCTGGAGAATTGTGTGTTTCTTGGGTCCAGGCAGCCCAGTCTGTGCTGATTGCGCTATTCCAGTTGAATACGCCGGAATTCACCATGCTTCTTGGTGCACTACCTAAAACTTTCCAAGATGGGGCTACCAAACTCCTTCAGAACCACCTACGCAACACTGGGGGCGTAGCACCAGTAAGATACACAACATCACATGCATGAATTCTCAAATACAGATCTGTGTATTTGCATACGGATTATAGAAGACAATATCTCTCAAAGCAACAATAATAAACATGTAGCACAAAGATTAATCTAGAAAAAAATGTCAGTGATTCATTCAGGCCAAAGCATAGACTACCGGTCAAAAGTTTGGGGACACTCGACTGAAATGTTTCTCATGATAAAAACCTCTTGATCTGAAGGTGTGTGATTAAATCTTTGAAATCGGTGTTGTAGACAAAAATATAATCGTGCCAAAATATTCATTTCTTTCATTAGAAAACTAACATTTTATTTATAAAAAAACATTGTTTTAAACGGACGACTCAGAGTGAAATATTCCGAAAAGCAGCCAATAAGTGTCCAACATAGGTGTGAACTCCTTTAATCCTGTTTATAAAGCATCTCAGGGAGATTCCTCAAGAAATCGGTTGAGAAAATGCCAAGAATACACTTCTGGAAATTCTAGGCAAAAAGGGTGTCTACTTTGAAGATGCTAAAATATTAAATTATTTTTTATTTATTTTGGATTTTTATCACAACATAATTCCCATAGTTCCATTTGTGTTACTCTAGAGTTTTGATAACTTTATTATTATTACAAAATGTGGAAAAAATAAAAATGTGTCTAAACTTTTGACCGGTAGTGTATAATTTACATTTTCATACTCAGTGAGTCGTCATGCCCTGTCCGCGGGGGGGAAAGTCATCCTGCTAGACACTACTTTCATCAGGATTTACACTTTATAGATTAGAATCTGCACAGCTGCTAATAGACTGTAGGATATCTCTCATGTAGTGGTAAACAATTTTCTGTCAGAACTACTGATCCCAGCAGACTACAGTTGTTTACACACTGCAATGACTAAACATTTTGTACCATACGCAAAGATGGCCATTAAACCGTGCAGGATGTCTGCTTTCTGAACCTCAGCTCATGCTTGTAGTTGCTCTAGTCCCGTGTTAACATTTTCTGTAACAATAAAATCCTAAATCTTGTTTACGTGTCATGCAGGCCCCAGTGGGTAGCCCCCTGACACGACACACACCGAGGTCACCAGCCAACTGGTCTAGTCCTCTAACATCCCCGACCAACACGTCACAGAACACGCCTTCCCCTAGGTAACACACACACACACACACACACACACAGAGCTCACAATCCCCTGATAATGCACACCTTGCTCATTCTTATATGTAAGCTGTACAAATCACTGATCTAGTCCTTCTTCTGTTTGTCCAGTGCATTTGATTATGACACGGAGAATATGAACTCGGAGGAGATCTACAGCTCTCTCCGTGGTGTTACCCAAGCCATCCAGAACTTCAGTGTGCGGAGCCAAGAGGACATGAGTGAACCTCCTCGCAAAAGGGAGGGAGACGGAGAAGAGGTAATAGCAGTGATGGAAGGGTACTGAGCCATCAGATTAGACCGCAAAACTCTCATGCTAGAAGTTGATGTTTTAGTTCCATCGCAGGGATGTGCTACAGATCTTTAAGGCAGAGACTCCTCGGTGTTCACCAGCTCTTCGAACTGGTTAGAGGAACAAGAACAAAAACCAGAAAACAGGGTATTTTTGTTAGAACACAAGAACGGAAACATTAAATTACTGGTCCTGTTCAGAGTCCCCTCCCCTCCTTCAGCCCCCATATTATTTTTGAGCCCTGTTGTTCATGTTTATTTTCCAGTCACATATTCTAACCCCTATGCTTTTCTGTTAAAGAAACATCAGCATTTTTCAACCTAATCTTTATCCACTACATTTGTAGTGTATGTGTGATTTACCATGGGCAAGAATTTCAATATATTTTCCTAGAAGAATACAAAAAAAAACCCTGTTTGCTCAAACTCTCTCATAAAAGGCTAAGGACAGTTGTGTTTAAGCTCAATGAGTAAATGTTTAAAATACAAAACGAGGATTAAACAGACATCAGGAAATATTAAAGCTGGGAAATTCTCTGTGGGGATATATGCGCATGCTGCAGAAGTGGCAGATGAGTGCTTAGCTTGAAATAATTTGGATGTTTTTGCACGTCTGTGTGTCTGCGTAGGGCGGTGCTGACACTACGGATACGGGTCGGACAGCACTGGACAACAAAACGTCTCTGCTGAACACCATGCCCCTCCTCTCCTCTAGTCCCCGCCCCAGCAAGGAGTATCAGCCAGGTAGTTACTCAGATTCTTCCTTCGGCTCCTCCCCCTTTAGTAAGAGCCTGAAAGATGCACTGGACCAAGACGGCGAGAGCCTTACAGATGGTGAGACAATCCAGATTGTGTGTTTTGTGCTGTAATTCTGCGTTTCACTGGACTGCAGCACGTGGCTGCACAATTGCCAAGGGTGAACTCCTACCTGCATTGACATTCAAACACTGTGGTTTTATACTTTTTGTTTAAAGTACATTTGTTTAACTGTCGCTATTTTGATCATGAGTTTGCGGGGCAGCAGAAGACTTTTTTTTTGTAAGATCTTTTATTGTATACTGGTAGCCAAGTTCTCACTTATGTCCTTGAACATCACCATGCAGTGAAATGGGTTAGATTTAATGCTGCCTATGCAAGTGTGAGTGACATGCAGCAGAAAGAATATGTTTGCAGGTAAAGATTATAGTTGAATAATTAAACTCCAGAAACAGAAGTAAGTGGTAAAAATCTGAATTAGGGTTCTCCAAAGAATTATTGTTAATAATTGCACAGTTTAGCTTGTGCTCTGATTCTGTTCTGCACAATGATGTCAACAGATAGCAGTGTGGACCAGTCCGAGGTGGTGGCGGAGCTGCTAAAGGAGCTGTCCAATCACAGCGAGCGGGTGGAGGAGAGGAAGGCAGCGCTCTGTGAACTCATGCGTCTGATCAGGGAAACGCAGTTGCATGTCTGGGATGAACATTTTAAAACTATTCTCCTGCTGCTGCTGGAAACCCTGGGGGATGGAGAGGTATGCACAGAGAATATATATATACACACACACACACAATTTTATTAATGCCAGCAAAGAAAGTGAAGTTGAATTATGTTGGTAAGTACTGCCATTTGTGCAGCATGTGATTCGTGCACTGGCACTGCGGGTGCTGAAGGAGATTTTGAACAGGCAGCCCTGGCGCTTTAAGAACTATGCAGAGCTCACCATTATGAAGACCTTGGAAGCACACAAAGACCCACACAAAGAGGTCAGACCTCCAAACACACCATGAGCACACCTCACATCATATACAGGGTGTCCCAAAAGTCTCCATACATCGGGGAAATGAACACTTATCTTTTTTTTTGGCAAAATGTAACTTTATATTTACAAAACATCCTCTACATGATTGCGTGATTTCTTTGTAATCGAGCACTGAGTCGTCTCTCTCGCTCATGATAAACTCGTGTTATGCGTATAATTGCATGTCCATCACAGCCTTGCGACAGTTTCCCCGATCCAGCCATGAGAATGATATCAGTACTTTCTTCTTTTGTCAAAGGCTATCTGAGAATATGTAATATATGTAATATAAACTTAAGTATGAACATTTTTGGAAGATGTTTTTGCTAAAAGGTGTTATTTTCCTCTTGGTATGGAGACTTTTGGGACACCATGTAGATTTTTTAAAAAATATTCTTGCACATTACATACACAACTTTTTGTTTTGATTTTAAACCATTTTGAAATGAATCCAGGCTTCTTTTTTTTTTTTTCTTCTCTTTTTTTTTTTTTTTTTTTTTTTTTTTTTTTTTTTGGGCAGGGGGAGTTGTAAAAAATTAGGGGGGGGAGTATTAGAGAGTGAGTTTTCATAGCAGCGTGCACACCCAAAATGCAAGGGTTTACTGTGTACTGAAAATAAAGATGAGCATATTTTCACTTCATGACCGCCCACACACCCAAACATAGCCAGGTATGACGATACGTTTATGTATTGAAAATGCGTTTGAGTACAGATCTAACAGACAGTGTAAAAGAAACACACACACACAAGCAGTCACGCTTTTCTGGATCTACAGCTCAAATGTCTTTCTACACTTCTCATGAGGGCACTCGGTAGGGCATTCAGCTCCAGCATGCACAAAGAAAGTGAACAGTAAAGCCATTTGGGATTTGCTCTAAATAGAAGATTCCTTACCTGAAGAAGACATCATGAATAGCAGGAAAGGAAGTAAAAACAATAGAGACTGACTTCCTAAGACACTGTATATTTAAGGGTTTAAACTCACCTGACCTGAGAACAATGACCACTGAAATAGTCAGAGGAAGTCAATATGACACAGCATGTTCACTTGTTTTATTTTTATTTTAATTTTATGTACACTGTGTGTGTGTGTGTGTGTGCGCGCGCGCGCGCATAGGTGGTCCGGGCAGCAGAAGAAGCAGCGGCCATGCTGGCAAGTTCTATCAGCCCGGAGCAGTGCATTAAGGTGCTGTGTCCCATCATTCAGTCTGCAGACTATCCCATCAATCTGGCTGCCATCAAGATGCTCACCAAAGTAATTGAGCGACTGCCTAAGGAAGGTCTGCTCCAGATGCTCCCGGAGATTGTCCCTGGACTTATTCAGGTAAGAATTCATTTGTAACATTCAAAGCAGGATGTTTTTGCTTTACAGGTAGTATGTGGTGCTCAAGAGTCCTCTTTTAGAGGTGTGTGTGCAAGACTGTTGACTGATACTGCTTACCCCCTAGTTTATACCTGCCCATGATATACTCCAGCGGTTCTTAACCTTTTTGCGAGTCCGACCCAATTTTATGAATGACAGTGTTTTGTGACTGGTTGGGCTTGAACAGAGGAATGTGAGGCAGTCTAGTGGTGGCTGAGCAGGACTGAGGAAAAGATGCAAACTATCTTGCACCAAGAGTCTGGCTCTATACTTGTTCTTCAGTTTCACCAGCGCTGAAAAACCAGCCTCAGAGAGCTCGGTTGATGCAAATGGGAGAAGTTTTTTCAACGCCATGTCACTCAGTTCTTGGTATCCACGGATATCCAAAAATCCACCAGTGGCTTCTCTGTGAACCTCTGTGTACAGTAGTTTAACTTAAAGGTTTTCCCGTGACCCCCAGGTTAAGAACCGCTGCTTTAGTCTAATGAATTTAGTTAACTCTATTTACCAAAATATAAAGAAATAATCTATTTAAACCACAGTGACATTGACTAGAATAAAGCACTTCTTGTACATCAGTGAATGAATAAAGTCCAGTTTACGCCAGACAGATTAAACACACTGCAGCACCGCACCCAAAACACACCCATGTTATCAGTCTGGATTTTGATTTTTCTTTTGGTCCCCTGAGCTTCATATATGGCCACTGTGTTCCTGCTGGTATGGGAGTATAAAAACACCTGCCCCATGTCTTTTTTTGTGTGTCTGTGTCTGTGTCCAAATGCACATCTCCATCGTAGATTTCATGGTTGTTCTTCAGCTTTTAAAAGTGATTGATTTAATATATTTCTTTTACTGTGCTACATAGGGTTATGATAACTCTGAGAGCAGTGTACGGAAAGCTTGCGTGTTCTGCCTTGTTGCCATCTATGCCATCATCGGGGAGGATCTCAAACCTTACCTCAGCCAACTGTCTGGCAGCAAGGTGAGCTGGGAACATACACCTCTTCACATTCTTTCCAGCTATGGGAATACCCTCTTTTGTACACTGTAAAAATGTTCCCTACCAAATAAAACCTTCCAAACGGAAATGTCAAAATCTGCTAAATCAGAACCAAGCACTGGCTTTGAAACTAACTCAAATGAACAAAGATTATGTCGGAGAAACCTTAATCAGTTCACCAACATTCGTTGTATTTGACTTCTCACCTTCAGCTACATAAAGTAGTTTTTAATTGCAGACTGATAGATACTGTGTGGTTGCAAGGATGCTGGTTCAGACATAAATAGCTCCACAAATAAAATAAAGAATATTCAAATATTTCCAAAAATTAATTTAAAAAAAATTAGTAGAAACTAACAAACCCTAACCATAAACGAACACTAAATTGAATTTGAAAGAAAACTGATGATGATGATGATGATGATGATGATGATGATGATGATAAGAATAAGAATAATATAAATTCTTTGTCTTCGCAGCTGAAGCTGTTGAATCTGTATATAAAGCGTGCTCA